>NW_022318303.1:0-2995 GCF_002776525.5 Piliocolobus tephrosceles
AACTCTCCTATTGGGTCACTAGTGAGTAAGACCTTTGACTAGACAGCGGGAAGTCTCCCTGGAAAGGCATGTGCACTGAGAGTCAGCAGCTGCAAAGGAGCTATGAGAAGTAGGAAAGAGGAAGACAATGACCTGTGCAGCATGCAAACTAGTACAGAGCTCCCTCAATGCCACATTGCTTTTGGTTCCTAACACGAATCATGTGTTTTCACCTCAATGCCTGAAATACACATTCCCCTCCTTTTGCATACCTTCCATTCATCCTCTTAGTCTACGCTCAGATGCCCTTTCCTGTAGGAAGACTTTACACTTTTCTTAGGCTGCATTTCAGGGCCATTCTTTTCTCCTTGTGACTATCTCTCCAATTTTACATGGCCCATAAGACCATCTCCTCCAGTTAACTATGAATGCTGGGCCTTGAATGGGCTCTTAAAACTGCCTTGAATGGGTTTCTACTCAAGTAGCCTAGCAGAGCTCAATAACTACAGTAGACATTTCAGTGGTACCCAATATCCAGTCTTTAATTCATGCAACAATTATTTATTAAGCATGCACTCTATACTACATATTCTCTCTTCTTCTTTGCTCATTGAATCTTGTTTTGTTTTGAGCAGCAATTTCTGGCCAAAGGATTTTATTTTTAATTAATAAAAAATGCTGAACTAAATCTCCCAGTCACTGTTGCAGCTAGATGACAGCATTCTGGTGATAATATATTAACAGAAGGCTGCTGCGGGATTGGGGGGAAATTTCGCTTTCCTGACATATTAATGTATGGCTCTCTTTCTTCTTTGTGACTTCCTTCTTCTATCCTAGAATACATACATATATGAGGATGAATTATAAGGGGGAAAGCTATACAATCAAGATAAAAGAAGAAATACCTAGGAATCTGAGTCCTTGATTACTTCCTGAATCAGCCATACAAGCCTTATACTTTTTCATATGAGAAAAATAAAACCCTATTAGCAAAACCATTTTAGTTGGGTTTCTGTTATATACAGTTTAATGCAACCCTACCTGATAAAGAATCTAGGAGCACAGAGTCAGTATAGACAGGAGGCTGGTAGTTACACCCCAGATTTAAAAATTATCAGCCAAACAACCTTTGGCAAAATATTTAGTTTCTCTACGCCTCGGTTTCCTTATTTACAAAATAAGGACAATAATAATAATCAGTTCATAATGTTGTTGTAAGAACTGAATGAGATTACATAAACCAAATTTTGTGCACATTGTCTGGAAAACAAGAAACAATCAAAATTAGCTCTTATTATTATCCAGTATTTGCGTGTTGAATAAGTGAATGAATAAGTAATTTTTTCTCTTCAGACTCTCTAATGAAGTCATCACCTTTGGAAAAGAAATAAAAGAAAAATGTGACAACAGAGACATCAAAATCAATAGATGTTTAAATCAGTGTGTTACTGATTTTACAGAGGACTTTTATTGAAAGTAAACTTTTTATTTTAGAACATCGTTAGGTTCTTCACCAAAAAAAAAAAAAAAAATTCAAACATAGTGAAGAGAGTTACCATATACCTCATATCCAGTTTCCTCTATTATTAACTTCTTACATTAGTATGATACACTGTCGCAACCAATACTGATACACTATTATATATTAACTAAAGTGTATTACATTATTTAGATTTTCTTACTTTTTATCTGCTGTCTTTTTTTTGTCCCAGCATCCCCTCCAGGATAGCATTATGTTTAGTGATCATGTCTCCTGAGGCTCCTTCTGGCTGTAACAGTTTTTTAGACTTTCCTTGTTTTTGATGACCTTGACAGTTTTGAGGAATACTAGTCAGGTATTTTGTATTAATATTAAGTCCCTCAGTTGGGATTTTTCAGATGTTTTTCTTATGATTAGACTAGGGTGATGTGTTTTGCAGAGGAAGACTGCACAGGTAAAGCACCATTTTCATCACATCTCAAGGGCACATAATATGAAGATGACTTGTCACTATTGATGTTAACCTTGATCACCTGGCTGAGGTGTCAGGTTTATGAACTACGAAGTTACTATTTTACCCTCTTTCCATACTGCAGTCTTTGGAAGAAATGCACTAGGCACAGCCCAGATTAAGGAGTCAGGAGTTATGCTCCACCTCTGTGAGTTGCCCTAAGAGGTGGGCATCCTGAGTCTATTACGGTTATGATGAGGTTTTTATAATGATTATAATCACTAAAGTTCCAGATCTTTTTCACCAAGACTGGGGGAAAAAAGTAGACTCAAGAAAGGAAAAAGTGGATATTTAACAAGTATTGCTGACTGAATGAATGAATGAATCGATAATACAGCAACTGGTAGTTATCGGTTGGCTCAGTAAAGAATTTCAGAACAAATAACGATCTGAGACATTTTCTTTTTAGTGCTCCCAAAGGTGACCTTCTAAGAGTTAGAAATAGCCACTGTATTTGAGTCATATGCATCATATTACCAAATGATTTTTAGGGCAGCAAAGCCTACGAGTTAGAACATTGCATTCTGCCACTAGACACACATGGTCAAATCCAAGGTCCTCCTCTTTGCCACTCAGTGTCTCATCTCTAATACAACAGTAGTATCTACCTCTGGGGAGAGCAGTGAGTATTGAATATGAAAACATTTGGAAAGTCTTTGGCATACTGTCTAGCACCCAGTAATTGCTGGGAAACATAAATTTGATCCTTTTTGCATATACTATATTTACAGGTTTTTATATTTCAAAAATTAAAATGTAAAAGGTCTAGCAAGAGGGGATATCTTAAGCCTATGCAGCTTTTTAAAAAAACAATTAGTAATTAAAATATATTTTAAAGAATGACAAGCATTTTAAAAGCAAGTAATTTGTTTTGTTTTGCATTGTTTTCCCTATGGAAACAGCTTATTTTAATGCTGAGGATAAATGGCATAATTTGTGTTTGAACTGTTTCTTTCCTAATTGTTTTTCCTCTTTAGCTTTTTTATGCCTTACCTTGTGCAGAACTCTCCTATTGGGTCACTAGT
>NW_022318304.1:0-2533 GCF_002776525.5 Piliocolobus tephrosceles
ATGAAGAACCCGGAAGTGCACCATCTTGCCTCGGTTCGTCCAAACAGTCCAACCTTTTATTGATAATAGTGATAAAGGGGCGCCGTGGTCTGTCTGGCTACTTCCTGCTGTTAAGGGGCGTCGTTAAGGTCAGGGCCCATGGTTGGTATTTGGACGCACGGATGAAAAATAAAATAAGGCACAGTATTAGTATAGGAATGAGGAATGGAAGCATTTGTTGGAATATGGGCAAAACCCAGAAGGAAGGTCCCGGCAAGGTTGGGGAGTATGAGATAGTTAAGAAAATTTAGTAAGTTTGAGGCAAGTGGGGGAAAGCCAAACTGATTTCCACTGATTGCTTTCGGTAGGGGCCCTTTTTAGCTAGGAATGAGGAACGAGTGTGCAAAGTACTTGTTGGCCAGGCAGCAATTAAGGATTGGAGTTTTCCGTGGAGTGGATGGCTTTCCACTTACTCCTACTACAGAGATATTGGATGGAAGGCTAGGTCCAGAGAAGGACGGCAAAACAGAATAGGTAGCCTCACTGTTGATTAAAAAAGTAATTGTCTTACCCGCTACCAGGAGAGTTACCCGCGGCTTGGCGAAGGTGATGGGGGTCCCCGAGTCTTAGCACCTTCAGTTGTCATCGTCCAGATGTAGGAGCTGGAAGGAGCTCCCAGGATCCTGGGAAAGGGGGTCACGTAGAGGCGCGGCACCTGTTCTCAGGGTGGGGCAATCAGACTTCCAGTTTCCTCCCTGCTGGAAAGCAGGGCAGGGGGGTTGCTGGTGGACGAGGGTTGGGACATTCACTGGCCTAATGTGCCGATGCCTTGCACTTATAGCAAGGCTGCGTTGGGATTCGGGGACCCTGCAGACACCTGTTGGTATAGCGTCCTGCCTTGCCGCACTTATAGCAGGCAGGCTCCTTTTGTAGCTTTGGAGTCTGCGGAGTATGTGCTCTCTGGCCTGGGGTTACGACTGGGCTGTAAAGCCGCTGCTAGGAGCTGAACCTTCTGTTCAAGGCAAGCTTGCCGTCTCCTCTCTGGAGCTATAGACCTTAAAGGCTAATTTAACTAGGTCTTGTATTGGTGCCTGAGGACCATCCTCTACCTTTTGAAGTTTTTTACGAATGTCAGGAGCTGATTGAGAAATGAAATACGACGCCAAAATGGTGGCCCCTGTGGGGGAGGCCGGATCTAACCGGGTATACTGGGTCAGAACCTCAGTCAGCCTATTTAAGAATGCGGCTGGATTTTCTTCTGGATTTTGAATAATTTCTTTTAGTTTGTTAAAATTTACAGTTTTGTTTGAGGCTGCTTGCATACCAGCCAACAAACACTGGACCATTAAGTCTCGCCTATGGCGCCCAGGCTGGTTTGCTTGGTAGTTCCAGTCTGGGTCTGCCGAGGGGACTGCTTGCTCCCCTAGTGGGATGGCGGCGTCAGTTAAATGTAGTTGGTTGGCATGCTGCCTGGCGGCTGCTAGGATGCGCTCTTGCTCCTCCGGGTTTAGGGTGGAGGTTAGGATAACCTGGAGGTCATGCCAAGTTAAGTCATAGGCCTGACAAAGGTATCTAAATTCCTTTATGTATATGGTAGGATTAGCTGAGAAATCACCTAAACGCTTCTCAATTTTGGAAAGATCGGCCAATGAAAAAGGGACATGTACTCTGACTACCCCCTCCGCCCCAGCCACCTCTCGCAAAGGCGCTAACACTGTAGGAGGGTGTGGGCAGAGATAGGGGACTCAAGACAGCCAGTTGGGGGCCCCGAAGGAGGCACGGGACCGAGCGGATTACTAGTAGATAAGGAGGAGGAAGGAGGAGAGTCTGGATGGGGGGAGGAGGAGGAGTCTGGACAGGAAGGGAGGGGGTGGGGAGAGCGGGGAGAGAAGGAGTATAGGGACGAGAGCCTAAGGCCTAAAAGCCTCGTATGTAAATTTTGGACCACTTGCCTAGCCGCTGGCAGAAATTGCTGAGGTCGATCAAGCCACAGTGGAAAGGAAAATTAACCGCTTCCTCCTAAGTTCTTGTTCAAGCTGTAAGGTTTTTAAATTGGCTAGGAGGCACCCTAAGGGGGTGCTCTTTGGAAATTTGGACTGGGGGTTTCCCATTTGTTTCCTCTTTACCGACACACAATGGACACAATGGAAATGGAAGTGGATCTCTGCCTGGCTTCAAAGCGTCCTTTGGAACCAGCAGAGACAGACTGGAGGCTCTTGAAGCCAAAGTGGAGGGTACCTTCAGGCGGACGTCTCCGACCTGCAAGGCTCTCCGAAGCCACGTGGTGGCTTCCAGCCACTTGGTGGCTCAAAATGGACCTCGGACCTGCGCAGGATTTTGGCCGAGGGTGGTAAAGAGGAGACAAGGGCACTTACCCCAGAGAGGCCGTGAGAGTGAGCGAAGCGGGTCTCAGGTCCTGGTCCGTCCGCGGCGTGGAACGAGGAGGAGGAGGCTCCCCGGACCCTGGGGGCCCTGAGGAGGGGTCTCCTCCCGGGTTCGGCACCATCTGTCTTGTTTTTCTAAGACCAGCCAAGCGGGCGCAAAAGAACCAGCA
>NW_022318305.1:0-2533 GCF_002776525.5 Piliocolobus tephrosceles
TGCTGGTTCTTTTGCGCCCGCTTGGCTGGTCTTAGAAAAACAAGACAGATGGTGCCGAACCCGGGAGGAGACCCCTCCTCAGGGCCCCCAGGGTCCGGGGAGCCTCCTCCTCCTCGTTCCACGCCGCGGACGGACCAGGACCTGAGACCCGCTTCGCTCACTCTCACGGCCTCTCTGGGGTAAGTGCCCTTGTCTCCTCTTTACCACCCTCGGCCAAAATCCTGCGCAGGTCCGAGGTCCATTTTGAGCCACCAAGTGGCTGGAAGCCACCACGTGGCTTCGGAGAGCCTTGCAGGTCGGAGACGTCCGCCTGAAGGTACCCTCCACTTTGGCTTCAAGAGCCTCCAGTCTGTCTCTGCTGGTTCCAAAGGACGCTTTGAAGCCAGGCAGAGATCCACTTCCATTTCCATTGTGTCCATTGTGTGTCGGTAAAGAGGAAACAAATGGGAAACCCCCAGTCCAAATTTCCAAAGAGCACCCCCTTAGGGTGCCTCCTAGCCAATTTAAAAACCTTACAGCTTGAACAAGAACTTAGGAGGAAGCGGTTAATTTTCCTTTCCACTGTGGCTTGATCGACCTCAGCAATTTCTGCCAGCGGCTAGGCAAGTGGTCCAAAATTTACATACGAGGCTTTTAGGCCTTAGGCTCTCGTCCCTATACTCCTTCTCTCCCCGCTCTCCCCACCCCCTCCCTTCCTGTCCAGACTCCTCCTCCTCCCCCCATCCAGACTCTCCTCCTTCCTCCTCCTTATCTACTAGTAATCCGCTCGGTCCCGTGCCTCCTTCGGGGCCCCCAACTGGCTGTCTTGAGTCCCCTATCTCTGCCCACACCCTCCTACAGTGTTAGCGCCTTTGCGAGAGGTGGCTGGGGCGGAGGGGGTAGTCAGAGTACATGTCCCTTTTTCATTGGCCGATCTTTCCAAAATTGAGAAGCGTTTAGGTGATTTCTCAGCTAATCCTACCATATACATAAAGGAATTTAGATACCTTTGTCAGGCCTATGACTTAACTTGGCATGACCTCCAGGTTATCCTAACCTCCACCCTAAACCCGGAGGAGCAAGAGCGCATCCTAGCAGCCGCCAGGCAGCATGCCAACCAACTACATTTAACTGACGCCGCCATCCCACTAGGGGAGCAAGCAGTCCCCTCGGCAGACCCAGACTGGAACTACCAAGCAAACCAGCCTGGGCGCCATAGGCGAGACTTAATGGTCCAGTGTTTGTTGGCTGGTATGCAAGCAGCCTCAAACAAAACTGTAAATTTTAACAAACTAAAAGAAATTATTCAAAATCCAGAAGAAAATCCAGCCGCATTCTTAAATAGGCTGACTGAGGTTCTGACCCAGTATACCCGGTTAGATCCGGCCTCCCCCACAGGGGCCACCATTTTGGCGTCGTATTTCATTTCTCAATCAGCTCCTGACATTCGTAAAAAACTTCAAAAGGTAGAGGATGGTCCTCAGGCACCAATACAAGACCTAGTTAAATTAGCCTTTAAGGTCTATAGCTCCAGAGAGGAGACGGCAAGCTTGCCTTGAACAGAAGGTTCAGCTCCTAGCAGCGGCTTTACAGCCCAGTCGTAACCCCAGGCCAGAGAGCACATACTCCGCAGACTCCAAAGCTACAAAAGGAGCCTGCCTGCTATAAGTGCGGCAAGGCAGGACGCTATACCAACAGGTGTCTGCAGGGTCCCCGAATCCCAACGCAGCCTTGCTATAAGTGCAAGGCATCGGCACATTAGGCCAGTGAATGTCCCAACCCTCGTCCACCAGCAACCCCCCTGCCCTGCTTTCCAGCAGGGAGGAAACTGGAAGTCTGATTGCCCCACCCTGAGAACAGGTGCCGCGCCTCTACGTGACCCCCTTTCCCAGGATCCTGGGAGCTCCTTCCAGCTCCTACATCTGGACGATGACAACTGAAGGTGCTAAGACTCGGGGACCCCCATCACCTTCGCCAAGCCGCGGGTAACTCTCCTGGTAGCGGGTAAGACAATTACTTTTTTAATCAACAGTGAGGCTACCTATTCTGTTTTGCCGTCCTTCTCTGGACCTAGCCTTCCATCCAATATCTCTGTAGTAGGAGTAAGTGGAAAGCCATCCACTCCACGGAAAACTCCAATCCTTAATTGCTGCCTGGCCAACAAGTACTTTGCACACTCGTTCCTCATTCCTAGCTAAAAAGGGCCCCTACCGAAAGCAATCAGTGGAAATCAGTTTGGCTTTCCCCCACTTGCCTCAAACTTACTAAATTTTCTTAACTATCTCATACTCCCCAACCTTGCCGGGACCTTCCTTCTGGGTTTTGCCCATATTCCAACAAATGCTTCCATTCCTCATTCCTATACTAATACTGTGCCTTATTTTATTTTTCATCCGTGCGTCCAAATACCAACCATGGGCCCTGACCTTAACGACGCCCCTTAACAGCAGGAAGTAGCCAGACAGACCACGGCGCCCCTTTATCACTATTATCAATAAAAGGTTGGACTGTTTGGACGAACCGAGGCAAGATGGTGCACTTCCGGGTTCTTCAT
>NW_022318306.1:0-3293 GCF_002776525.5 Piliocolobus tephrosceles
TAAGAATCACACAGCAAAGGTGATGCAGCATAGAGCAATTTATTGTAAGGGGAAAAATATTTTGCAAGTGAAGTGCAGAATAGCCGGGGCACAGTGGCTGACACCTGTAATCCCAGCACTTTGGGACGCTGAGGTGGGTGGATGACCTGAGGCCAGGAGTTCTAGACCAGCCTGGCCAATGTGGTGAAACCCCATCTCAAACTCTGTCTCCAAAAGAAAAAAAAAGACAAGACAAGACAGTGAGTGGCGGCACACACCTGTAATCCCAGCTACTTGGGAGGCTGAGGCAGGAGAATCGTTTGAACCTGGGAGCCAGAGGTTGCAGTGAGCCAAGATTGCCCCACTGCACTGCTGGCATGGTGGCAGGTGCCTGTAATCCCAGCAACTGGGGAGGCTGAGGCAGGAGAATAGCTTGAACTCAGTGGTCAGAGGTTTCAGTGAGCCAAGATGGAGTCACTGCACTCCAGCAATCCTGAGGAGACGTAAGAACTAAAGATAGTGTGGTCTCCTGGATGAGATCTTGGGATAGGAAAAGGACATTATGGGAAATAGTAAAGAAATCTGAATCAAGATGAAGCTTAGTTAATCATAATGTATCGGTATTGCTTTACTGGGACTGGGGATGGTGGCTCTCATCCAGCACTTTGGGAGACTAAGATGGGAAGATCTTGAGGTCAGGAGTATGAGACCTAGGCAACATAGTGAGACTACATCTCTCTAAATTTTTTTTTTTTTCTTTTAGTTAGTCAGTGTGGTGATATGCACTTACAGTCCCAGCTGCTAGGGAGGCTGAGGTGGGAGAATTGCTTGAGCCCAGGAGTTTGCTGCTGCAGTGAGGTGTGACTGTGCCACTGTGCTCCAGCCTGATCCAATTTTTCATTACAAAAATTTTTTATTTTTTTCAAGTGGGGTTTTGCTCTTGTTGCCCAGGCTGGAGTGCAATGGCGAGATCTCGGCTGACTGCAACCTCCGCCTCCTGGTTTCAAGTGATTCTTCTGTATCAGCCTCCCGAGTAGTTGCGATTACAAGCATGCCCCCCACATCTGGCTAATTTAGTATTTTTAGTAGAGACAGCGTTTCTCCATGTTGGTCAGGCTGGTCTTGAACTCCCGACCTCAGGTGATCCACCTGCCTCGGCCTCCCAAAGTGTTGTGATTATAGGTGTGAGCCACTGTTGGAGTTGGAGTCTTGCTCTGTCACCCCGGCTGGAGTGCAGTAGTGTGATCTCTCTTCATTGAAATCTCTGCCTCCTGGGCACAATTAGTATTTTATAATCTATTAGGAATTCAAATGTTTTTCAAAAGATCAAACTACATATTTAAACACATTTCAAATACAAACTTTTAAAATCACATTATGAAACATTAAGTAATATTCTACATTATTAGGCCAGGGACGGTGGTTTATGCCTGTAATCCCAGCACTTTGGGAAGCCAAGGCGGGCAGATTGCTTGAGCTCAGGAATTTGACACCCCCCGGGCAACATAGCAAGACCCTGTCTTCACAAAAATAGAAAAATGAGCTGGGCATGGTGGTGCATGGCTGTAGTCCCAGCTGTTTGGGAGGCTGAGGTGGGAGGATCACTTGAGCCCAGGAATTTGAGGCTGCAGGGAAGCATGCTTGAGCCATTGCACTCCAGCCTGGGTGACAGAGTAAGACCCTGTTCCACCCCCCCAAAAAAGTTAACATCATTATATAATTGTACTCTAAATTATTAGCAAAATGAAAGAAAATTAAGTATTATTTAAAAATAAGCCTTCACAGAGAGGAGGCCCTGCATCTGGGTAGGGAAGTCAGCTGAGGGCAAAAGACCCACGGCAAGGGCCCAGTGAACCACAGTCCTCCCGCCCTAGGTATCCCAAGGGTTACTTTGTCCAGAACACAGACTCTGACTTCTTCAACTACGTGGGACTGCAGCAGTCTGTGCTTCTGTACATGACACCAGCTACCTACATCGATGACATCACCATCACCACCAGTGTGGAGTGAGGCAGTGGTGAGGGCTTCTGGTAGGATCCTCCCTCAGCAGGGCCTGGGATGGCTGTTTGTTCCCTATTTGGAAAGCTTTCCCAGGAAAAATGTTCTTCCAGCGTCTCTAAACCTTCACAGGTTCCCATCCATCTACAAAGCTAAAATCCAGCCTGTCTGAGTGGGCACGGGCTCCCGAGATCACTCATGTGGTTGGTCTCGCTTGGAGAAGAGGGATCTGGCCTAAGGTCACATAGCTCAGGGTGGCAGTCCTGTCCCTTCCCCACGGTGCTGCTCTCACTCTAGCTCCCGTTGCTACACATCGTGCTCAAGGAACAGGCAGCTTCGGGGTGCCTGGTGTGGTGGCTCACGCCTGTCATCCCAGCTCTTTGTAAGGAGGACTTTGTAGGAGGATCACTTCAGACCAAGAGTTCAAGACCAGCCCAACATAGCAAGACCATCAGCACAAAAAATTAAAAAATTCACCAGGCATGGTGATGGGTGCTGGTATTCCCAGCTACTGAGGCAGGAGAATCAGTTGAGCCTAGGAGGTCAAGGGTACAGTGAGCTGTGATTGCATCACTGCACTCTGGTCTGGGCAACAGAGGGAGACCCTGTCTTTTTTGTTTGTATTTGTTTTTGAGCTGGAGTCTCACTCTGTAGGAGCCCAGACTGGAGGGCACTGGTGCACTCTTGGGTTCACTGCAACCTCCGCCTCCCAAGTTCAAGTGATTCTCCTGCCTCAGCCTCCTGAGTAGCAGGGATTACAGGCACCTTCCACCATGGCCAGCTAATGTTTTGTGTGTGTGTGTTTTTTTTTTTTTTTATTAGAGACGGGGTTTCACCATGTAGGCCTGGTTGGTCTTGAAGTCCTGACCTCAGATGACTCACCTGCCTTGGCCTCCCAAAGTGCAAGGATTATAGGTGTGAGCTACCATGCATGACTGGGATACCCTATTTTTAAGAACAACAACAACAAAATATATATATATATATATATTTATTTTTAATATATCTTTTTCCTTTTGTTAGATGAGGCCTTACACTGCCAACCAGGCTGGATTGTAGTGGTACAATGATTAACAGCTGTTGTAGGGATGCATGTGTCAGTTTCAAAGAATTTAGGGTGGGTGTGGTGGCTAATGCATGTCATTTCAGCCCTTTGGGAGGCCACGGTGGGCAGATTGCTTGAGCTCAAAGGTTTGAGACCAGCCTGGGCAACATAGTGAGACCTTGTTTCAAAAAGAATAAATAATGAAAATAAATAAAGAATTTAAATAAGAATCACACAGCAAAGGTGATGCAGCATAGAGCAATTTATTGTA
>NW_022318307.1:0-3293 GCF_002776525.5 Piliocolobus tephrosceles
TACAATAAATTGCTCTATGCTGCATCACCTTTGCTGTGTGATTCTTATTTAAATTCTTTATTTATTTTCATTATTTATTCTTTTTGAAACAAGGTCTCACTATGTTGCCCAGGCTGGTCTCAAACCTTTGAGCTCAAGCAATCTGCCCACCGTGGCCTCCCAAAGGGCTGAAATGACATGCATTAGCCACCACACCCACCCTAAATTCTTTGAAACTGACACATGCATCCCTACAACAGCTGTTAATCATTGTACCACTACAATCCAGCCTGGTTGGCAGTGTAAGGCCTCATCTAACAAAAGGAAAAAGATATATTAAAAATAAATATATATATATATATATATTTTGTTGTTGTTGTTCTTAAAAATAGGGTATCCCAGTCATGCATGGTAGCTCACACCTATAATCCTTGCACTTTGGGAGGCCAAGGCAGGTGAGTCATCTGAGGTCAGGACTTCAAGACCAACCAGGCCTACATGGTGAAACCCCGTCTCTAATAAAAAAAAAAAAAAACACACACACACAAAACATTAGCTGGCCATGGTGGAAGGTGCCTGTAATCCCTGCTACTCAGGAGGCTGAGGCAGGAGAATCACTTGAACTTGGGAGGCGGAGGTTGCAGTGAACCCAAGAGTGCACCAGTGCCCTCCAGTCTGGGCTCCTACAGAGTGAGACTCCAGCTCAAAAACAAATACAAACAAAAAAGACAGGGTCTCCCTCTGTTGCCCAGACCAGAGTGCAGTGATGCAATCACAGCTCACTGTACCCTTGACCTCCTAGGCTCAACTGATTCTCCTGCCTCAGTAGCTGGGAATACCAGCACCCATCACCATGCCTGGTGAATTTTTTAATTTTTTGTGCTGATGGTCTTGCTATGTTGGGCTGGTCTTGAACTCTTGGTCTGAAGTGATCCTCCTACAAAGTCCTCCTTACAAAGAGCTGGGATGACAGGCGTGAGCCACCACACCAGGCACCCCGAAGCTGCCTGTTCCTTGAGCACGATGTGTAGCAACGGGAGCTAGAGTGAGAGCAGCACCGTGGGGAAGGGACAGGACTGCCACCCTGAGCTATGTGACCTTAGGCCAGATCCCTCTTCTCCAAGCGAGACCAACCACATGAGTGATCTCGGGAGCCCGTGCCCACTCAGACAGGCTGGATTTTAGCTTTGTAGATGGATGGGAACCTGTGAAGGTTTAGAGACGCTGGAAGAACATTTTTCCTGGGAAAGCTTTCCAAATAGGGAACAAACAGCCATCCCAGGCCCTGCTGAGGGAGGATCCTACCAGAAGCCCTCACCACTGCCTCACTCCACACTGGTGGTGATGGTGATGTCATCGATGTAGGTAGCTGGTGTCATGTACAGAAGCACAGACTGCTGCAGTCCCACGTAGTTGAAGAAGTCAGAGTCTGTGTTCTGGACAAAGTAACCCTTGGGATACCTAGGGCGGGAGGACTGTGGTTCACTGGGCCCTTGCCGTGGGTCTTTTGCCCTCAGCTGACTTCCCTACCCAGATGCAGGGCCTCCTCTCTGTGAAGGCTTATTTTTAAATAATACTTAATTTTCTTTCATTTTGCTAATAATTTAGAGTACAATTATATAATGATGTTAACTTTTTTGGGGGGGTGGAACAGGGTCTTACTCTGTCACCCAGGCTGGAGTGCAATGGCTCAAGCATGCTTCCCTGCAGCCTCAAATTCCTGGGCTCAAGTGATCCTCCCACCTCAGCCTCCCAAACAGCTGGGACTACAGCCATGCACCACCATGCCCAGCTCATTTTTCTATTTTTGTGAAGACAGGGTCTTGCTATGTTGCCCGGGGGGTGTCAAATTCCTGAGCTCAAGCAATCTGCCCGCCTTGGCTTCCCAAAGTGCTGGGATTACAGGCATAAACCACCGTCCCTGGCCTAATAATGTAGAATATTACTTAATGTTTCATAATGTGATTTTAAAAGTTTGTATTTGAAATGTGTTTAAATATGTAGTTTGATCTTTTGAAAAACATTTGAATTCCTAATAGATTATAAAATACTAATTGTGCCCAGGAGGCAGAGATTTCAATGAAGAGAGATCACACTACTGCACTCCAGCCGGGGTGACAGAGCAAGACTCCAACTCCAACAGTGGCTCACACCTATAATCACAACACTTTGGGAGGCCGAGGCAGGTGGATCACCTGAGGTCGGGAGTTCAAGACCAGCCTGACCAACATGGAGAAACGCTGTCTCTACTAAAAATACTAAATTAGCCAGATGTGGGGGGCATGCTTGTAATCGCAACTACTCGGGAGGCTGATACAGAAGAATCACTTGAAACCAGGAGGCGGAGGTTGCAGTCAGCCGAGATCTCGCCATTGCACTCCAGCCTGGGCAACAAGAGCAAAACCCCACTTGAAAAAAATAAAAAATTTTTGTAATGAAAAATTGGATCAGGCTGGAGCACAGTGGCACAGTCACACCTCACTGCAGCAGCAAACTCCTGGGCTCAAGCAATTCTCCCACCTCAGCCTCCCTAGCAGCTGGGACTGTAAGTGCATATCACCACACTGACTAACTAAAAGAAAAAAAAAAAAATTTAGAGAGATGTAGTCTCACTATGTTGCCTAGGTCTCATACTCCTGACCTCAAGATCTTCCCATCTTAGTCTCCCAAAGTGCTGGATGAGAGCCACCATCCCCAGTCCCAGTAAAGCAATACCGATACATTATGATTAACTAAGCTTCATCTTGATTCAGATTTCTTTACTATTTCCCATAATGTCCTTTTCCTATCCCAAGATCTCATCCAGGAGACCACACTATCTTTAGTTCTTACGTCTCCTCAGGATTGCTGGAGTGCAGTGACTCCATCTTGGCTCACTGAAACCTCTGACCACTGAGTTCAAGCTATTCTCCTGCCTCAGCCTCCCCAGTTGCTGGGATTACAGGCACCTGCCACCATGCCAGCAGTGCAGTGGGGCAATCTTGGCTCACTGCAACCTCTGGCTCCCAGGTTCAAACGATTCTCCTGCCTCAGCCTCCCAAGTAGCTGGGATTACAGGTGTGTGCCGCCACTCACTGTCTTGTCTTGTCTTTTTTTTTCTTTTGGAGACAGAGTTTGAGATGGGGTTTCACCACATTGGCCAGGCTGGTCTAGAACTCCTGGCCTCAGGTCATCCACCCACCTCAGCGTCCCAAAGTGCTGGGATTACAGGTGTCAGCCACTGTGCCCCGGCTATTCTGCACTTCACTTGCAAAATATTTTTCCCCTTACAATAAATTGCTCTATGCTGCATCACCTTTGCTGTGTGATTCTTA
>NW_022318308.1:0-3118 GCF_002776525.5 Piliocolobus tephrosceles
CTGGGTCACATGGTATTTCTAGTTCTAGATCCTTGAGGAATCGCCATACTGTTTTCCACAATGGTTGAACTAGTTTACAGTACCACCAACAGTGTAAAAGTGTTCCTATTTCTCCACATCCTCTTCAGCACCTGTTGTTTCCTTACTTTTTAATGATTGCCATTCTAACTGGTGGGAGATGGTATCTCATTGTGGTTTTGATTTGCATTTCTCTGATGGCCAGTGATAACGAGCATATTTTCATGTGTCTGTTGGCTGTATGAATGTTTTCTTTTGAGAATTGTCTGTTCATATCCTTTGCCCACTTTTTGATGGGTTTTTTTTTTTCTTGTAAATTTGTTTGAGTTCTTTGTAGGTTCTGGATATTAGCCCTTTGTCAGATGAGTAGATTGCAAAAATGTTCTCCCGTTCTGTAGGTTGCCTGTTCACTCTGATGAGAGTTTCTTTTACTGTGCAGATGCTCTTTAGTTTAATTAGATCCCATTTGTCAATTTTGGCTTTTGTTGCTGTTGCTTTTGGTGTTTAGACATGAAGTCCTTGCCCGTGCCTATGTCCTGAATGGTGTTACCTAGGTTTTCTTTTAGGGTTTTTATGGTTTTAGGTCTAACATTTAAGTCTGTAATCCATCTTGAATTCATTTTCATATAAGGAGTAAGGAAAGGATCCAGTTTCAGCTTTCTACTTATGACTAGCCAATTTTCCCAGCACCATTTATTAAATAGGGAATCCTTTCCCCATTTCTTGTTGTTTGTCAGGTTTGTCAAAGATCAGATGGCTGTAGATGTGTGGTATTATTTCTGAGGGCTCTGTTCTGTTCTATTGGTCTATATCTCTGTTTTGGTACCAGTATCATGCTGTTTTGGTTACTGTAGCCTTGTAGTATAGTTTGAAGTCAGGTTGTGTGATGCCTCCAGGTTTGTTCTTTTGGCTTAGGATTGTCTTGGCAATGCGGGGTCTTTTTTGGTTCCACATGAACTTTAAAGCAGTTTTTTCCAATTCTGTGAAGAAAGTCATTGGTAGCTTAATGGGGATGGCATTGAATCTATAAATTACCTTGGGAGTATGGCCATTTTCATGATAATTGATTCTTCCTTTCCATGAACAAGGTGTGTTCTTCCATTTGTTTGTGTCCTCTTTTATTTCACTGAGCAGTGGTTTGTAGTTCTCCTTGAAGAGGTCCTTTACATCCCTTGGAAGTTGGACTCCTAGGTATTTTATTCTCTTTGAAGCTATTGTGAATGGGAGTTCATGATTTTGCTCTCTGTTTGTCTGTTACTGGTGTATAAGAATGCTTGTGATTTTTGCACATTGATTTTGTATCCTGAGACTTTACTGAAGGTGTTTATCAGCTTAAGGAGATTTTGGGCTGAGATGATGGGGTTTTCTAAATATGCAATCATGTCATCTGCAAACAGGGACAATTTGACTTCTTCTTTGCCTAACTGAATACCCTTTATTTCTTTCTCTTGCCTGATTGCCCTAGCCAGAACTTCCAACACTATGTTGAATAGGAGTGGTGAGAGAGGGCATCCCTGTCTTGTGCCAGTTTTCAAAGGGAATGCTTCCAGTTTTTGCCCATTCAATATGATATTGGCTGTGGGTTTGCCATAAATAGCTCTTATTATTTTGAGATATGTTCCATCAATACCGAATTGATTGAGAGTTTTTAGCATGAAGGGCTTTTGAATTTTGTCAAAGGCCTTTTCTGCATCTATTGAGATAATCATGTGTTTTTTTCTTTGGTTTTGTTTATATGCTGGATTATGTTTATTAATTTCCATATGTTGAACCAGCCTTGCATCCCAGGGATGAAGCCCACTTGATCATGGTGGGTAAGCTTTTTGATGTGCTACTGGATTCGGTTTGCCAGTATTTTATTGAGGATTTTTACATTGATGTTCATCAATGATATTGGTCTAAAATTCTTTTTTTGTTGTGTCTCTGGCAGGCTTTGGTATCGGGATGATGTTGGCCTCATAAAATGAGTTAGGGAGGATTCCCTCTTTTTCTCTTGATTGGAATAGTTTCAGAAGGAATGGTACCAACTCCTCCTTGTACCTCTGGTAGAATTCGGCTGTGAATCCATCTGGTCCTGGACTTTTTTTGGTTGGTAGGCTATTAATTATTGCCTCAATTTCAGAGCCTGCTATTGTTCTATTCAGGGATTCAACTTCTTCCTGGTTTAGTCTTGGGAGAGTGTAAGTGTCAGGAAATTATCCATTTCTTCTAGGTTTTCTAGTTTATTTGCGTAGAGGTGTTTATAGTATTCTCTGATGGTAGTTTGTATTTCTGTGGGGTCGGTGGTGATATCCCCTTTATCATTTTTTATTGCAACTATTTGATTCCTCTCTCTTTTCTTCTTTATTAGTCTTGCTAGCAGTCTATCACTTTTGTTGATCTCTTCAAAAAACCAGTTCCTGGATTCATTAATTTTTTGGAGGGTTTTTTGTGTCTCTATCTCCTTCAGTTCCGCTTTGATCTTAGTTATTTCTTGCCTTCTGCTAGCTTTTGAATGTGTTTGCTCTTCCTTCTCTAGTTCTTTTAATTGTGATGTTAGGGTGTCAATTTTAGATCTTTCCTGCTTTCTCTTGTGGGCATTTAGTGCTATAAAGTTCTTTCTATGCACTGCTTTAAATGTGTCCCAGAGATTCTGGTATGTGGTATCTTTGTTCTCATTGGTTTCAAAGAACATATTTGTTTCTGCCTTCATTTTGTTATGTACCCAGTAGTCATTCAGGAGCAGATTGTTCAGTTTCCATGTAGTTGAGCGGTTCTGAGTGAGTTTCTTAGTCCTGAGTTCTAGTTTGATTGCACTGTGGTCTGAGAGAGAGTTTGTTATAATTTCTGTTCTTTTACATTTGCTGAGGAGTGCTTTACTTCCAATTATGTGGTCAATTTTGGAATAACTGCGATGTGGTACTGAGAAGAATGTATATTCTGTTGACTTGGGGTGGAGAGTTCTGTAGATGTCTATTACGTCTGCTTGCTGCAGAGATGAGTTCAATTCCTGGGTATGCTTGTTAACTTTCTGTCGCATTGATCTGTCTAATGTTGACACTGGGGTGTTAAAGTCTCCCATTATTATTGTATGGGAGTCTAAGTCTCTTTGTAAGTCTCT
>NW_022318309.1:0-23512 GCF_002776525.5 Piliocolobus tephrosceles
GGGTCAGCTTTTCCACTCCCTAGCCTGCACTGGATAAGTCACCAGGTGTAACCGGCCTGGAGGCTGATCTGTGTCCTCCACAGTCCCTTGAGGCATTATATTGAAGCCAATCCTTGTGTGAATGACTTGACCTGTTGTTACCGCCCAGATCAAACCAGAACTGTTTGCACTTGGACCCAGAGCCTGTTGCACTTGGACCCAGAGCCTGGGGCTGAGGCTGCCGTGACCACCCTGTTCCCTTCCTTCTGGGGTCCCCAGGAAGCTCCCAGGACTGAATGATCCCCATAAAACACAGTGGCCAGGATGGGAGGGCTGGAGGTCAACTCGCCCCCGCCCCTGCCACCACAACCAAGAGGCCCCCGTGGAGGTTGGCCCTGAGCTGTGGGTCCCTGTGGGATGCAGGCTCCCATGGACACTTCAGGGGGTGAGCATGGGTCCTCCTGACTGACGGGAGCCTGGTGGACACTGGGTGTGTGGGGCCTGTGTAGGTGGGTTGGACAGCACTGGGCCTAGCCAGGGAGCTGGGGACTGGTGTGGCCAAAGTGGGCAGCAATATGTTGCCAGAACCAAACGACAGTGCAACCAGCCCAGCTGGTAGGGAGAAGGAGGCCTGCCTAGCAGGACCGTCCACCCCTGTCCTGGCCCCAAGCCCAGACGGCCTGCCTGTACTGGACATTGCCTGGTCCAGGAGGCCTGGGCATGTGGGTCAGGGGGTGTGTCCCTGGGTTCCAGACTTTGGTTGTCCCTTGGGAACTGGGCAGGAGGAGGGCCCGTGGTCCCCTGTTTGCATGTGCCCCTGGGGGTGTACCCCCACCCCAGCTTCTCAGCCCACACGGGGACGTGACCAGGGCTCCTCAGCTGCTCAGTGGCTCCAGCTCTGAACAGCTCACTAGTGACTCTGACAGCTTCCTCCCCAAAACATCGGTCCTCATCTGCGGGAATGGGGTGTCCCAGGCCCCCTGCAGGCAGGAACCCACCCCCAGCTCCTCTGGTGGGCTCTCCTGGGCTTTCTTACCTACTGGCTTGTGAGAGCCGGTTGGCCAAACTTGGTGTGCTGTTTTTATCTTGGGCTCTTTTTTTTTTTTTTTGAGACGGAGTCTTGCTCTGTCGCCCTAGCTGGAGTGCAGGGGCCAGATCTCAGCTCACTGCAAGCTCCGCCTCCCGGGTTTACACCATTCTCCTGCCTCAGCCTCCAGAGTAGCTGGGACTACAGGCGCCTGCCACCTCGCCCGGCTAGTTTTTTGTATTTTTAGTAGAGATGGGGTTTCACCGTGTTAGCCAGGATGGTCTCGATCTCCTGACCTTGTGATCCGCCTGTCTCGGCCTCCCAAAGTGCTGGGATTACAGGCTTGAGCCACTGCGCCCGGCTGGGCTCTTTCTTGGTGTGTGTTTTCTTTAACTACTCCGCAGATCTTCTATATGAGTTTTAGGTAGAGAATCTTGCCCCGGCAGAGGTCCCCCATCCCAGAGAGCCTCCACTTTGGCGCCCCCGGGCTGGTCCTGCCTCCGCTCCGCTTGGTGTGAGTGTTGAGTGTGATGGATCCACTGGCTACTTGACCCTGCATCTCCTTCCTCCTTGTTGCTGAGGCCAGTTCTGTTCTCTCTTTCTCCACCTGAACTGCATCTGAAGCCAAGATGAAGAATGAGAAGTGGCTGCTAAGAAGGACCCTCCTGCAGCGAATCTGCTGTGAGGAGGCTACAGTGGCGCAGCCTGTCCTTTCCTTCTCTAAGCTCATTCCAGAGGTCGGCCAGGGGCAGCCTGTCCCTGCCTGCTCTTGTGGCCCGTGAATCAAGAATGGATTTTATGTTTCCAAATGGTTGAACAAATAAAAAACTAACACTTCATGACGCTGAGAAGTTTCCACGTCCATAAGTAAAGTTTGATGGGGGTGCAGTCATGCCCATCTCTTCACAGGCCACCTGCAGAAGGCTGCTGTGGTGCAGCCGTGGCAGAGTTGTGTCCTTGAGACAAAGATCAGTTGGCAAAGCTGAAAATACTGATTCTTGGCTCTTTAGGGAAACAGTTTCCAGTCCCTGGTTTAAAGGTTGTGTGGCAGGACCCCAGGATCTTGGTCAGCTTGTTCCTCACTCAGGACCTGCTGTGGCCTTCGCTAGTATGTCTGCAAAGTCTGCGTGCCATGGTGCCTCTCATGGGGGCGTTGAGCTCTGTCGTGCTAGATTTCAGGGTGTCTGCCTCATGGTCACCTGTCTCACCAACAGAGACCCTGTGGCCAGATTCAAACTAGCAGGAACAGTTGGTCTTTGGCAGCAGGGATACCTTCGAGCTGAGCTGCCACCCACCCTGAGGTGGTCCCATGATACCCACTGTCTGGGTCAAGGTTGGGGCAGGGCTGGTGTCCTGAACTGCCCTGCGATGTGGATCGTAATAGCCTGGGGGGAGAGGGGGTTGCTATTACTCCCCATATTGTGGGGAGTGCCTCACCCCCTGCGATGTGGATCATACCATAAAATAATAAGAGCTATTTCATATAGCCAATATCATAAAGAATAGGCAAAAGCTGGAAGCATTCCATCTGAAAACTGGTACAAGACAAGGAAGCCCTCTGTAACCACTTCTATTCAACCTAGTATTGGAAGTTCTCGCCAGGGCAATCAGGCAATAGAAAGAAATAAAGGTATTCAAATAGGAAGAGAGAAAGTCGACTTGTCTCTGTTTGCAAATGACATGACTTCAGATTGAGAAAACCCCATCACCTCAACTGAAAAACTTCTTGAACTGATAAGCAACTTCACCAAGGTCTCAAGATACAAAATCATTGTGCAAAAGTCACAAGCATTCCATTACACCAACAATAGTCAAGCAGAGAGCCAAGTCAAGAATAAACTCCCATTCACAATTGCTACAAAGAGAGTAAAATACCTAGGAATACAACTAGGAGTACAAGGGATGTGAAGGACCTCTTCAAGGACAACTGCAAACCGCAGCTCAAGGTAATAAGAGAGGACACAGACCAATGGAAAAACATTCCATCCTCATGAATAGGAAGAATCAATATGGTGAAAATGGCCATACTGCCCTAACATTAGAGATTCAATGCTATACCCATCAAAATACTGTTGACATTTTTCACAGAATTAGAAAGAACTATTTTAAATGTCATATGGAATCAAAGAATACCCCATATAGCCAAGAAAATCATAAACAAAAATAGCAAAGCTGGTGGCATTACGCTAACTTCAAACTGTACTAGAAGACTATGGTACCAAAACAGCAGGCTACTGCTGCCAAAACAGACACGTAGACCAATGGAGCAGAACAAAGACCTCAGAAATAACACCACACATCTATGAACACCTGATCTTTGACAAACCTGACAAAAACAAGCAAGGGAGAAAGGATCTCTTATTCAGTAGATGATGCTGGGAAAACTGGCTTGCCACATACAGAAAACCAAAACTTGACCCCTTCCTTACACATTATACAAGAATTAACTCAAGATGGATTAAAGACTTAAATGTAAAATCCAAAACCATAAAAACCCTAGAAGAAAACCTAGGCAACACCATTCAGGACACAGGCAAGGACAAAGACTTCATGACAAAAATGTCAAAAGCAATTGCAACAAAAGTCAAAATTGACAAATCGGATTTAATTAAACTAAAGACCTTCTGCACAGCAAAGAAACTATCATCAGCATGAGCAATCAACCTACAGGATGGGAGAAAATTATTGCAACCTACCCATCTGACAAAAGTCTAATAACAAAACTGACAAGGATCTTAAACATATTTACAAGCAAAAAAACAAACAACCCCTTTAAAAGTGAGCAAAGGATATGAACAGAAACTTATCAAAAGAAGACATTTATCTAAGCAACAAATATATTTTTTAAAAGCTCAAGAATACTCATCATCAGAGAAGTGAAAATCAAAACTACAATGAGATACCATCTCACATCCATCAGAGTGGTGATTATTAAAAAGTTAAGAAACAATAGATGCTGGTGAGGCAGAGAAGAAAGAGGAATGCTTTTACACTGTTGGGGAAACTGTAAATTAGTTCAACCATTGTGGAAGACAGTATGGTGATTCCTCAAGGATCGAGAACCAGAAACACCATTTGACCCAGTAATCCCATTACTGGCTATATACCCAAAGGAACATAAGTCATTCCACTATAAAGACACATGCACATGTATGTTTATTGCAGCACTATATATAATAGCAAAGACATGAAACCAACCCAAATGCCCTTCAGTGCTAGACTGGATAAAGATAATGTGGTACATATACATCATAAAATACTATGCAGTCATAAAAAGGAATGAGATCATGTCTTTTGCAGGCACATGGATGAAGCCATTATACCGAGCAAACTAACACAGTAACAAAAAAATCAAACACCGCATGTTCTCACTAATAAGTGCAAGTGGAACATTGAGAAAACAAGGACACAGTGAGGGGAACAACACACAACATGGCCCGCTGGGGACTAGGGGTGCGGGAAGAGAACTTGGAGGATAAGTCAATAGGTGCAATAAACCACCATGGCAAAGGATACCTATATAACAAACCTGTAAGTTCTGCACATGTATCCCGTATTTTTTAAATTAAAAAACAGGAAATACATATGTACATATATACATACATACATACATGCACACACACACACACACAGACACATACATTCTTCCCGGATCTTCATTCCTGGTAAGCCAAGGAACCTGGAGAAACACCAGAATTCTGTCCCTCTGAAAATGCAGGACAGGTCTACCTTCATCAGCATAAAATTTTGGACCAAATGTGGTAACTGCATGTCCACCCCACAATGAGTAATTGAAAATTGTGGCAGTGTTTCAGATCCTAAAAAACTGATGAAGTAATTCGTGACACATTTGGGTTGTTTTTGCCTTTTCCTACTATGAAGAGTGCTAGTAGGTAGAAGGAAGAACAGTGTACAAATATCTGTATGATTCTCTGCTTTCAGAATCCTTTGCTTGTTTGTGTGTTTGTTTGTTCCTTCTTGAGACAGGACATCACTCCAGTCAGCCAGGCTTTTCCAGTCTGTAATTTTTGTTGTTTCCTTTTGTCAAGTTTTAGAAGATTTTATTTTATTTCTATTGAATTTTAAGGCATTTTTAGATATGTATTAAAACATCATCTCACATGCTGTGTGTTACATTTCATTTATTTTCATCGTCCCTTTTTTATTTTATGATTTTATTTTATTATAGTTTATACTCTAGGGTATATATGCACAACGTGCAGGTTTGTTACATATGTATACATGTGCCATGTTGGTGTGCTACACCCATTAACTCGTCATATACATTAGGTGTATCTCCTAATGCTATCCTTCCCTCCTCCCCCCACCCCACAACAGGCCCTGGTGTGTGATATTCCCCTTCCTGTGTCCAGGTGTTCTCATTGTTCAATTCCCATCCATGAGTGAGAACATGTGGTGTTTGGTTTTCTGTTCTTGCAGTAGTTTGTTGAGAATGATGGTTTCCAGCTGCATCCATGTCCCTACAAAGGACATGAACTCATCCTCTTTTATGGCTGCATAGTATTCCATGGTGTGTATGTGCCACATTTTTTTAATCCAGTCTGTCATTGATGAACATTTCTGTTGGTTCCAAGTCTTTACTCTTGTGAATAGTGATGCAATAAACATACGTGTGCATGTGTCTTTATAGCAGCATGATTTATAATCCTTTGGGGATATAGCCAGTAATGGGAAGTGTGGGTCAAATGGTATTTCTAGTTCTAGATCCTTGAGGAATCGCCACACTGTTTTCCACAATGGTTGAACTAGTTGACAGTTCCACCAACAGTGTAAAAGTGTTCCTATTTCTCCACATCCTCTCCAGCACCTGTTGTTTCCTGACTTTTTAATGATCACCATTCTAACTGGTGTGAGATGGTATCTCATTGTGGTCTTGATTTGCATTTCTTTGATGGCTAGTGATGATGAGCATTTTTTCATGTGTCTGTTGACTGCATAAATGTCTTCTTTTGAGAAGTGTCTGTTCATATCCTTTGCCCACTTTTTGATGGGGTTGTTTGTTTGTTTTCTTTTCTTGTAAATTTCTTTGAGTTCTTTGTAGATTCTGGATATTAGCCCTTTGTCAGATGAGTAGATTGCAAAAATTTTCTCCCATTTTGTAGGTTGCCTGTTTATTCTGATGGTAGTTTCTTCTGCTGTGCAGAAGCTTTTTAGTTTAATTAAATTCTATTTGTCAATTTTGGCTTTTTTTTTGCCATTGCTTTTGTTGTTTTAGACATGAAGTCCTTGCCCATGCCTATGTCCTGAATGGTATCGCCTAGGTTTTCTTCTAGGGTTTTTATGGTTTTAGGTCTAACATTTAAGTCTCTAATCCATCTTGAATTAATTTTTGTATAAGGTGTAAGGAAAGGATACAGTTTCAGCTTTCTACTTATGGCTAGCCACTTTTCCCATCAGCTTGTATTAAATAGGGAATCCTTTCTCCGTTTCTTGTTTTTGTCAGATTTGTCAAAGATCAGATAGTTGTAGAAGTGTGGTATTATTTCTGAGGGCTCTGTTCTGTTCCATTTGTCTATAGCTCTGTTTTGGTACCAGTACCATGCTGTTTTGGTTACTGTAGCCTTGTAGTATAGTTTGAAGTCAGGTATCGTGATGCCTCCAGCTTTGTTCTTTTGACTTAGGATTGTCTTGGCAATGTGGGCTCTTTTTTGGTTCCATATGAACTTTAAAGTAGTTTTTTCTAATTCTGTGAAGAAAGTCACTGGTAGCTTAATGGGGATGGCATTGAATCTATCAATTACTTTGCGCAGTATGGCCATTTTCACAATATTGATTCTTCCTATCCATGAGCATGGAATGTATGGAATGTTCTCCCATTTGTTTCTGTCCTCTTTTATTTCCTTCAGCAGTGGTTAGTAGTTCTCCTTGAAGAGGTCCTTCACATCCCTTGTAAGTTGGATTCCTAGATATTGTATTCTCTTTGAAGCAATTGTGAATAGAAGTTCACTTATGATTTCGTTCTCTATTTGTCTGTCACTGGTGTATAAGAATGCTTGTGATTTTTGCAAATTGATTTTGTATCCTGAGACTGCTGAAGTTGCTTATCAGTTTAAGGAGATTTTGGGCTGAGATGATGAGGTTTTCTAAATATACAATCATGTCATCTGCAAACAGGGACAACTTGACTTCTTCTTTTCCTAATTGAATACCCTTTATTTCTTTCTCTTGCCTGCTTGCCCTGGCCAGAAATTCAACACGATGTTGAATAGGAGGGGTGAAAGAGGGCATTCCTGTCTTGTGCTAGCTTTCACGGGGAATGCTTCCAGTTTTTGCCTATTCAATATGATATTGAATGTGGGTTTGTCATAAATAGCTCTTATTATTTTGAGATATGTTCCATCAATACCGAATTTATTAAGTTTTTAGCATGAAGAGCTGTTGAATTTTGTCAAAGGCCTTTTCTGCATCTATTGAGATAATCATGTGGTTTTTGTCTTCGGTTCTGTTTATATCCTGGATTACGTTTATTGATTTGTGTATGTTGAACCAGTCTTGCATCCCAGGGATGAAGCCCACTTGATCATGGTGGATAAGCTTTTTGAAGTGCTGTGGATTTGGTTTGCCAGTGTTTGATTGAAGATTTTTGCATGGATGTTCATCAGGGATATTGGTCTAAAATTCTCTTCTTTTTTGTTGTGTCTCTGCCAGGCTTTGGTATCAGGATGATGTTGGCCTTATAAAATGAGTTAGGGAGGATTCCCTCTTTTTCTATGGATTGGAATAGTTTCCGAAGGAATGGTACCAGCTCCTCCTTGTACCTCTGGTAGAATTCGGCTATGAATCTGTCTGGTCCTGGACTTTTTTGGTTGGTAGGCTATTAATTATTGTCTCAATTTCAGAGCCTGTCATTGGTCTATTCAGGGATTCAACTCCTTACTGGTTTAGTCTTGGGAGAATGTATGTGTCCAGGAATTTATCCATTTATTCTAGGTTTTCTAGCTTATTTAAGTAGAGGTGTTTTTAGTATTCTCTGATGGTAGTTTGTATTTCTGTGGGGTCAGTGGTGATATCCCCTTTATCATTTTTTATTGCATCTATTTGATTCTTCTCTCTTTTCTTCTTTATTACGCTTGCTAACTGTCTATCAATTTTGTTAATCTTTTCAAAAAACCAGCTTCTGGATTCGTTGATTTTCTGAAGGGTTTTTTGTGTCTCTGTCTCCTTCAGTTCTGCTCTGATCTTAGTTATTTCTCGCCTTCTGCTAGCTTTTGAATGTGTTTGCTCTGGCTTCTCTAGTTCTTTTAATTGTGATATTAGGATGTCAATTTTAGATCTTTCCTGCTTTCTCTTGTGGGCCTTTATTGCCATAAATTTTACCCTACACACTGCTTTAAATGTGTCCAGAGATTCTGGTATGATGTATCTTTGTTCTCATTGGTTTCAAAGAACATCTGTGTTTCTGCCTTCATTTCGTTATGTAACCAGTAGTCATTCAGGAGCAGGTTGTTTAGTTTCCATTTAGTTGAGCAGTTTTGATTGAGTTTCTTAATCCTGAGTTCTTGTTTGATTGCACTGTGGTCTGAGAGACAGTTTGTTATAATTTTTGTTCTTTTGTATTTCCTGAGGCGTGCTTTACTTCCAACTATGTGGCCAATTTTGGAATAAGTGCGACGTGGTGCTGAGAAGAATGTATATTCTGTTGATTTGGGGTGGAGAGTTCTGTAGATGTCTATTAGGTCTGCTTGGTGCAGAGTTGGGTTCAATTCCTGTATATCATTAACTTTCTGTCTCATTGATCTCTCTAATGTTGACAGTGGGGTATCAAAGTCTCCCATTATTATTGTGTGGGAGCCTAAGTCTCTTTGTAAGTCTCTAAGGACTTGCTTTATGAATCTGGGTGCTCCTGTATTGGGTGCATATATATTTTTGATAGTTAGCTCTTCCTGTTGAATTGATCCCTTTACGATTATGTAATAGCCTTCTTTGTCTCTTTTGATCTTTTTTGGTTTAAACTCTGTTTTACCAGCGATTAGGATTGCAACCCCTGCCGTTTTCTGTTTTCCATTTGCTTGGTAGATCTTCCTCCATCCCTTTATTTTGAGCCTATGTGTGTCTCTGAGTCCTAACCCAGTTCCACTCCTATCATATTTGCCTATAACACTTATTAGTAAATCTGATTCAACTGTTCTATAATCACAATTTAAGCTGTGTCCATTAAATTTCCTGAGGAATGCAAAAGGATACAACCTAAGACACAAAACTTAATTGACTGCTGATATTTCATTGGTAAATTGGGTAATTGATGGTTAAATGTAGTGGAACCCGTGGGTGAGCATTAGCTATATAAGGGGTGAAGCAGCAAGATACTTCATTATTAAAAGGTGTCTGAAAGAAATTGAAACACAGGAGTGTGTGTATTCAGCTGAAATAAAATTAGAAAACCCTGAAATAAATCTCAGTTGGGGTGTAAAAAAATGGCATTGAGGAGATTCTGGGTCAATCGTCCAACTGTGTAAACTGGATCCTTGGAAGCAGTATCCCTTTCCTGCAATGAGACTTGTTTATTGGTGGTGGTGTATCAGTGGAAACGATTTTGGAGAATGGCCCCTTCCTTTTGTGTATCTGCTGATTAGATTTCATGGGAAATCTGGGGTTTTAAACTCTATTTAAATGTTAGCATAATTCATTCAAATGGCAAAAAATCGACAGGTTCTTTGATGTGGAATCATCACAGATCCATTTTTTCTTAGGTACAGTTATTAAAGTTGACCTACCAGAGTGAAACGATTGTGGAGAATAGCCCCTTCCTTTAGTGTATTTGCTGATTAGATTTAATGGTACATTTATCATTAGGTACAGTGATCAATGTTGACCTACCCAAGAGTAGAGATGTCCAGGACAGAACTCAGGACTCTGTAGAATCACAGAATCCTGGGTGCAACACTGTTCAAGCACATAAATATGGCCATTCAGAGTGTTTCGGTGTGACATGTGTGTGAATTGCAGTGGAATGAGTATGACACGCAGACAGGTTATCAAGTGGACTCACCTCAAAATCAGTTATGGGCATTACAGAACACCGATGCCAAGGTCCCGGATAAAGAGAAAAGAAACTCCAACATCCTGTGTAAAACAATGGCATCTGGATTTCTCATGCTTCTGGGGATCATGCCCCTGAAAAAGGTGACTCCTTCCTCCTTGTGGAGCATCTTTCTCAGCAGGGCTCGTTTCTTTTTCCAGGACTCTGTCCAACAGAAAGCGGAAGCCTTCTGATAGAGCACACCTGACCCATGAAAAGAAAAGGGAAAGAAAGGAGGCCAAAGGTCACACTCCCCTCATTCCACCATCCTCCCTAAAATCATCCTGATTTCATGGGCCCCGAGACCGGGGAAGGTTCTGTATACCTCGAGGCCTTGGCGTCTGGCCTAAATTCTATTCTCTTTCTCATTATCTGAAAAATTTTAAGAAAATCCCTAGAGCCAGGATCTTTATTCCTATTAAGCAAAAAGTCCCGAAGAAACACCCAAATTCTGTTCCTCTTAGTTTCGCAAACAAGTCTACCTTCATCAGCATGAAATTTTGCACGAAATGTGTTAACTGCAAGTCCACCACACAATGCTTCACTGGAATTGGAAGCAACATCTCAGATGATGAAAAGTAGATGCAAGAATCCCTAAGACCAATGGTTTGTTTTTCCCTTTCTTACTAAAACAACTGCCAGTATTAACAATGGTATGGAAATCTCTTTTAGATGCCCTGCTTTTAAATCTCTATGTTTCTTCTTGAGACAGGGACTCACTGCCATCACCCAGGCATTTACAGTGTTTAATTCTGGTTATATGCTATTCTCAAATTTAGAACTTTTCATTTCATCTCTCTCAAATGTTCATCCATTCTCACATACGTATTAAAATATTATCTCCCATGTTGTGTAATATGCTGTTTTTATTTTCATTCTTTCTTAAATGAACCAAAGGTTTTAGTTGGCATAGATTCTGATTAGTCAAGTTTTCTGATTTCATGATTTCTTAAATTGCCGTCATACATCCGCAATCACTGGAAATAGAATGTCATGAGTATTTCTCTTTTCTTGCAATCATAAATTCAGGGAATGCCATCAATTGGTATGTCGGTGATTGCATGATTTCCTGAAAGTCTTTCACAGTCTAATTAGTGCACTGAGTATTTCGTCTAACTTCATTGCATGTTTCCAAGACTTGATGATTTATGATTTGGGTATATAGCTTCCACAAGAGCATTTCCTGCAAAGGCATGTGTTGTTCCCCACTGGTAAGTCATTTCATTCGGATACAGAATCAAAAGGCTGAACATGGAAAGGTTATCGCTGAAATATCTTTTTGACTCCACAAATCTCTTCTTTGATATTAACGAATCAAATACGCTGTGTTATTAACTGTACTTCATTGACAATTCTCAAGTCAGAAAGTAAAGGTCCGACTTCCTGTCCTTCAATGCCTGAAAGGATGATTGTATATCCCAAAAGCAAATAGTTGGAAGCACATCCCGGTTCAAATACACACACATCCAGACATATAAACACAAACAAAATCACACTCACACAGGCATGATTGCGCATGCCCACAAGCTCACACAAGCAAACACACACACACAAACACACACACTGTTTCATAAGTACAGAATTATTCCCTAGCAATATTTTAAGTAAACTGACGCAAATGTGACACATCAGGAGTCCATGAACACTGGCACACTCACTTCTCTGCAAGGGAGGACCAGGAGATTCAAAGGGAAGAACAAACACAGCAAGAGGGCTCTCTTTGTGTACCAGTGATCTCAGGGAAAGTCTCCACCAACACGCAGTGCACACGCACACACCCACACACCCACGAGGGGGTTGGCGCGCACACACACACACACCATCACATACACAGTCAATCCGACATCAAGTAATGAGGAGCCCAGGATTCTGTCTACAGAAGAGGGACAACTGGATAGTGATAGCTGTGTTTCAGGATGAGCCCAGATATGGGAAACATCGAGTTTTGCAGTCGTGAGTCTTCTGAACCTGTGGAGAAATTGTCTGTGTATTTGTGTTCATGGTAGATGACATTCAGTGTGAATTTCTGAAGAGGACGTATTTCAGTGTAGGGTTGCGCGTCAGGTTATTGCAGGGGACGGGGTTGACTATTTTCTCTTGGGGTGTGTTTCATTCTTCAGTTGTTGGTGAGCACCAGAAGTTGAAATTTTGCGAACGTGGGACTTCTGTGGATCCTTCACGCCACCTTGAATAGTGGAAACTGCAACGCATTTGAAGAGAGGAAGGGTGTTCTTGTTTTGAACCTGCCTCGCCGTTTTTACATTGCTTGTTGAATGGACCTCAGGCGCCGTAGGACTTGTGCCCTTGGTGGAACCCACAGAATTCTGGAAACAGACAGACAGACACACTTGCCTATTGAATGGTGTCCATTTCCAATGAATTGAAGCGGAAAATCATCCCAATGGTATGTGAGTCATTTGGAAGTAAGTCGTATTGATAATAAAGGAAATCAAACACAGGAACGTGTGTATATTCAACTAAAATAAAATCAGCAAGCACTGAAATAAATCTCATTTGGTGTGTATAAAAATGGCATTTGGGAGATTCCAGGTCAATCGTCCAGCTACGAAAGGTGCATCTCTGAAGCACGGTTCCTGACCTGCAATGAGACTTGTTCATCCGAGGGGTGTTGCAGTGGAAATGATTGTGGGAAATGGCCCCTTCCTTTTGTGTATTCGCTGATTGGATTTCAGGCTCCATTTCTCCTTCCGTGCAGTGATCCAAGTTGACCGACCCGAGAGTACAGGTGTCCAGGGCATAACTCAGGGCTCCATACAATCACAGAATCTTTGGTGCAACCCTGCTCAGGCACACAAATGTGCGTATTAACAGTGTCTCTGTGTGACGTGTGTGCAAACTACAGTGTGATGAGCATGACTGGCAGGCAGGTGATCCATTGGGCTCACCTCAAAATCACTTATGAGCATGAAAGAACACCGATGCCCAGGTCCCGGCTTCAGACATAACACCCTCCAGTGTCTTGTGTGAAGCCACGGCATCTGGACTGCTCACCCTTCTGGGGATCATCCTCCTGAAAATGGTGGCTCCTTTCTCCCTGTGGAGCAACTCTCTAAGCAGCACTTCTTTCCTCCCCCAGGACTCTTTTCATCGGGCACGGGAAGCCTTCTGATTGAACACACCTGCCCCATGAAAAGACAATGGAAAGAAACGGGGCCAAAGGTCACAGTCCTCTCCTTCCACCATCCTCCCTAAAATCATCCTGCTTTCATGGGCCCTGAGGCCAGGGTGTTTCTTCACGCCTCGAAGCCTTGGCGTTGGGCCTAAATTCTGCCCCGTTTCTCACTCTCTAAGACGTTTTGACAAAATCCCTGGAGCCAGGATCTTCATTCCTGGTAAGCCAAAGGACCTGAAGACACACCCAAATTCTGCCCCTCCTAGTTGGGGAGCATGTCTACAGTCATCAGCTTTACATTTTGCACCAAATGTGGGAACTGCCAGTCCACCACACAATGCCTAACTGGAAACGGAGGCAACATCGCAGATCCTGAACAATCCATGCAAGAATCCATGACATAAATACCTTCTTTTCGTCTTTTCCAACTGAAACAAGGGCCAGTAGTAACAATAGTGTACAAACCTCTGTTTCACTCCCTGCTTTTAAATCTCTCTGTTTCTTTCTTCTTGAGACAGGGCGCCCCACTCCCGTCACCCAGACTTTTCCAGTGTTTAATTCCGGTTGTTGCTTTTGTCAAATTTAGGACTTTTTATTGCATCTCTCTCAAATGTTGATCCATTATCACATACATATGAAAATGCCGTCTCCCATGCTGTGGATATGTGGTTTTTATTTTCATCCTTTGTTAAATGAACCGAAGGTTTTAGTTGGCATAGCTTCCGATTACTCAAGTTTCTTGATTTCATGATTTCTTAAATTGCCTTCGTACATCCCCAACCACTGGAAATAGAATGTCATGAGTATTTCTCTTTTCTTGCAATCATAAATTCGGGGAATGTCATCAATCAGCCTCTCGGTGATTGCATGATTTCCTGAATGTCTTTCACAGTCTTATTTGTGCGTTGAGTATTTCATCTAACTTCAATGCATGTTTCCAGCACTCGATGCTTTATGATTGGGCTCTCTAGCTTTCACAAGAGCATTTCCTGCAAACACTTATCTTGTACCCCACTGGCAAGTCATTTCACTCGAATATAGAATCAAGAATCTGAACATGGAAAGGTTATTGCTGCAATATCTATTGGATTCCATGGATCCCTACACACAAACACACACGCACACACACACACAGACAGGTGTACAGTCATTCCTATATAACATAATGCGGTCCTCAGGTTGCAAAAGGGACAACTGGTTAGTGATGGCTGCATTTCAAGATGATCCCATATCTAATACGTTGATATGGAGTTTTGAGTATTCTGATCATGTGAAGGGACTGTCTCTGTGCATGCCTTTTCACAGTAGGTGACATCCTGTGTGAATATCTATGTACCACATTTTGAGGTGTAGTTTTCCCCCTCAGGTTACTGGATGGATTTGAATTTATTATTCTGTCTTCGTTTTTTTTGATTAGTCAATTTTTAGGCGAGAGTAGGTGAAATTTTGCTAATGTGGGATATATGTGAATCATTCTCGTGAATGTGAATAATTGAAACTGGGATGCATTTGTAACATTGGAAGGGTGTTCTTATTTTTTACCCCAAGTATTTTTGCATTTGTTTTCAAGCAACCTCAGGTGTTCTGGGTAGAACTGAGGTAATTTTTGGAACAGACAAACAGATGCTGCTAATTTTATGGTGTCAGTTTACGTTTAATTTAAAGTGAAAATTCTCTCACCAGTATGTAATTCATTTTCAAATAAGTTATACTTATCATAAATGGAATAATACACAATACACTGATGTGTGTGAGTATGAAACTACAGTCAAATTAGAAAGTTCTTAAATAAACTGCATTTCGTGAGTAAAGGATGGAATTTTAGGAAATTCTAGATCAACCATCCAGCTGTGCAATCTGTGTCTTTGAAGCAGTATCCCTGTCCTGAGAGTTGTTTTTCTCTGGTAGTATCTCAGTAGAAACTAGTTTGGGGAATAGCTCCTTCACTTTTCATATTTGCCTGTTACTTTTCATTGTAAATCTGTGTTTTTAAACTGTATTTAAATGTAAATAGAATCTTCCCAATAAAACATAACCAACAGGTCTTTTCATTTCTAATAATCACAGATCAATCTCTTGTTAGTTATGGTGATCAGTGTACTCACCTGAGAGTAAATGACACCTGGACAGAACACAGGGCTCCACAGAAGTACAGAATCTTGGGTCCAACCCTGTCCAAGCATCAAAATGTGTATATTAACAACGTGTCTGTGTGAATTGTGTGTGAAGTAAAGTGAGATTAATAAAACTTGCAGTAGATTATTAATTTGGCTTACTTTGTAATCAGCGAATGAGCTTTAAAGAATATCAATGACCAGTGCCTACCCCCCAGAGATAAGAACCTCCCGTGTCTTGTGTGAAACCATGGCATCTGGATTGCTCATGATTCTGAAGATAATTCTCCTGCCCCCCATGGTTTCAGAATCACTGCAGGTGGTGGAAACAGATAACACATCAGTCCCTTGCTCTCTCGTTCTCTTCACTCAGGAAAACTCTCACTGGGACCAAGGAAAATCCTATGGTTTCCTAGGGAGAAGGACTTTTCTCAGGAGAGAAAATGGTGGCTCCTTCCTCCCTATTGAGCCTCTTCCTCAGGATTGCCCCTTTGTCTCTCCAGGACTCTGTTCATGAGACCCGAGATGCCCCCTGGTTGAGCACATCTGGCCTATGAACAAATAAGGGGAAGGAATGGTTCCGAAGATTGTACTATGCTCACTCCAAAATCCCCTCTGAAACTATCGTGACTTCCTGAGCCCTGGGACAGAAGCTGTTTCTTTATACCTCTAGGCTTTGCCTCACAGCCTAAATCCTGCCCCATTTCCTACATCTTGTAAATTTTCACAAAACCTGTAGAGCCTAGATCTTCCTTCCTGACAGGCCAAAGGGAGATACACCAGAATTCTGTCCCTCTGAGACTGCAGGACATCTCAACTTCCATCAACATGAAATTTTGCATCAAATATAGTTACTACAGGTCCACCTCACAATGAGTAGTGGAAGTTGAGACAACATCTCAGACCCTGTACAGTTTTTGGCCAAGCTCATTTAGTTTGGCAATGCTTTTAGTCTATAAGTCAGTTGTGAAAAAACTTAGGATTCATATTATTTAGTCTTTTAATCAGTCTGTTATTTTTTTCAATGTATTTGCTACACTTTAGCTTAATATTTCTGATAAACTTTGATGCAAAATTCTCAATATAGTAGTGGCAAACCAAACCCAGCAATACATCAAAAAGCTTATCCACCAAGATCAAGTCGGCGTCATCCCTTGGGTGCAAGGCTGGTTCAACATATGCAAATCAATAAAAGCAATTCACCACATAAACAGAATTAAAGACAAAAACCCCATGATTATTTCAGTTGACTCAGAAAAGGTCTTTGATAAAATTCAACATTCTTTTATGTTAAAAACTCTCATGAAACTAGGTATTGATGGAACATGCCTCAAAATAATAAGAGCCATTTATGACAAACCCACAGTCAATATCATATTGAATAGGCAAAAGCTGGAAGCATTCCATTTGAAAATTGGCACAAGGCAAGGATGCCCTCTCTCACCACCACTCCTATTCAATATAGTGTTGGAAGTTCTGGCCCAGGCAATCAGGCAAGAGAAAGAAATAAAGCATATTCAAACAGGAAAAGAGGAAGTTGAACTGTCTCTTTTTGCAGATGACATGATCCTATATCTATAAAATCCCATCACCTCAGCCCAAAAGATTCTTAAGCTACAAGCAACTTCAGCAAAGTCTCAAGATACAAAATCAGTGTGCAAAAATCTCAAGCATTCTTATACACCAACAATAGACAAGAAGAGAGCCAAATCACAAATGAATTCCCATTTACAATTGCTACAAAGAGTATAAAATACCTAGGAATACAGCTAACAAGGCAAGTGAAGGACCTCTTCAAGGTGAACTACAAACCACTACTCAAGGAAATAAGAGAGGACACAAACAAATGGGAAAACATTCCATGCTCATGGGTAAGAAGAATCAATATCATGAAAATGTCCATAGTCCCCAAACTAATTCATAGATTCAATGCTACTCCCATAAACTACCATGGACATTCTTTACAAAATTAGAAAAAACTACTTCAAAATTCATACAGAATGAAAAAAGAGCCCATATGCCCAGGACAATCCTAAGCAAAATTAACAAAGCTGGAGGCATCATGCTACCTGACTCAAACCATATTACAAGGCTACAGTAACCCAAACAGCATGGTAGTGGTGCAAAACAGACACATACACCAATAGAATGGAATAGAGATATCAGAAATAAGACCGCACATCTACAACCATTTTATTTTGGATGAAAACAAGCAATGGGGAAAGGATTGCCTATTTAATAATAAATGCTGCTGGAAAAACTGGCTAGACATATGCGGAAAACTGAAACTGGACCCCTTCCTTATACCTTATACAAAAATGAACTGAAAATGGATTGAATATTTAAATGTAAAACCCAAAACTATAAAAATCGAACCCCATGTAAAAGTGGGCAAAAACTGGGTGCAGTAGCTCATGCCTGTAATCTCAGAAGTTTGGGAAGGTGAGGTGGGCAAATAACTTGAGGCCAGGAGATCAAGATCAGCCTGGCCAACCTGGTGAAACTCAGTCTCTACTAAAAATACAATAAATTAGCCAGATGTGGTGGCAGGTGTCTGTAATCCCAACTACTCAGGAGGCTGAGACAGAAGAATCTCCTGAATCTGGGAGGCAGAGGTTGCAGTGACCCGAGATTGTGCCACTGAACTCTACCCTGGGTGACACAGCAAGAGTCTGTCTTAAAAAGTGAAAATAAAAATATTTTTAAAAGTGGGCAAAAGATATGAACAGACGCTTCTCAAAAGAAGACATTTATGCAGCCAACTAACATATGAAAAAAAAAAAGCCCAACGTTACTGATCATTAGAGAAATACAAATCAAAACCACAGTGAGATGTCATCTCATGCCACTCAGAATGGAGATTATTAAAAAGTCAAGAAACAACAGATGCTGGTGAGACTGTGGGGAAAGGAACACTTTTACACTGTTGGAGCAAATGTAAATTCAACCACTGTGGTACAAAGTGTGGTGATTTTTCAAAGACCTAGAATCAGAAATACCATTTGACCCAGCAATGCCATTACTGGGTATATACCCAAAGGAATATAAATTCTTGTATTATAAAGATACTTGCATGCATATGTTCATTGCCACACGATTCACAATAGCAAAAACATGGAATCAACCCAAATGCCCATCACTGACAGACTGGATACAGAAAATGTGATACATATACACCATGGAATACTATGCAGCCATAAAAAGGAATGAGATCATGTCTTTTGCAGGGACATGGATGAAGCTGGAAGCCGTTATTCTCAGCAAACTAATGCAGGAACAGAAAACCAAATACACATGTTCTCACTTATAAGTGGCAGATGAACAATGAGAAAACATAGACACAGGGAGGGGAACAACATACCCTGGAGGCTGTCTGGTGGTGAGTGGGGAGGGAGTACATCAGAATAAATAGCTAATGCATGTGGGGCTGAATACCTAGGTAATGGGTTGGTAGGTACAGCAAACCACCATGGCACACACTTACCTATGTAATAAACCTGAATGTCCTGCACATGTATCCTGGAATTAAAATGAAATAAAATAAAATTTTTAAAAACTTTATTTTTTCTAAGCCCTGTTTGCAATTTTCAACGTGAACTTTCTAGTATACATTTATCATATATAGAATTACATAGTTGATTTTGAACAACTATGGTTCTGCCATTCTTTAAAATGCAAATTCTTTATGAGTATGTGTGTATATATGTACACGTGTGTGTATATATATTTGTGTGTGTATATATATGTGTGTGTATATATATGTGTACATGTATGTGTGTGTGTGCGCATATATGTATATATATAAAAAATACTCCTGGTCTTCTGTTTGAGTAGGCTGAGAAGGAGGAGGAGGAGGAGGAGGGGGAGGAGTGGTTGTTCTTGCAGTCTCAGAGGTAGCTAGGTGGAAGAGAATCTGTACAAATGAACACAGGAAGTTCTCATTTGTAAGTGTGAGTTAACTAATTCTACACCTGGACATACAAGTGGAATGATAGACACTAGAGATCTGGAAGCATGAGAGGGTGGGAGGGGCAACGAATAAACAGTGGTTCAGATATCTGGATTCCTTCATCCCAAATGGTGTGCAACTATTACTCTTTAATTTGTGTCCATTTACCAGCAAGTTTGAGAGGAGTGAGCCAAGCTCAGAAAGGCATTCAGCCCTAAAATCAGATGTGCATGGCAATGGGCAGAAGTACCCTCTCCCTCTCTCAGAACAAATCCAAGCTTCCTTTATACCCCTTACCCACAGGAAAGTTATCTTCCAAAATGTATTTCTGCCGGAGGCAAAATGTTTTATATTTTATGAAAAAAAAACTTGTAACTTGGTAAAACTTCGAAATTAATATTGGAAAAACAGTAGGGCACTCTCTTTGGGACATAATCTTTGAGACATTTCAGCAGCATATACAGCTTGTAATTGGTCCTGAGAAAATCCAGACAGCATAAACTTGAGAATGTTCATGAGGAATAGAAAAGTACACATTTACTCACATATTTTACATTCAAGTTTATCAAGGGTGGAAATTCAAAAATCTGTTTTACTATGAATGTTCATATAAAAGTACAGACATTCACCTAACTTTTCCTGAAATTATTTAAAAATTAATTTGTCATTGGTAACAGATACTTCCAAACATCTCCATTTTATAAGTCTCATTATCTATATTTTCTCTAAAATATTCAGAACTAGAAAACAAAAATACAGAATAAAATAGCTCATACTTTTCAAATTTAAAATAATTGTTCAGTAACTGGGAAGAAAGGTTTACACAAATTGGAAATTCTTTATGTATATAGAAATTAATAAGGTGAGAAAATTATGGCAAATAATAGGAGGCTTCAATAAATTCATGCAAAATAACAATTATGAAAAAACTATGCATGAACTTTTAGCTTTTGCATCAAAACATACATATAGTAGTTTATTTCAACTTTTTTTTTTGAGACCGGGTTTCACTCCCCTCACCGAGGTTGCAGTGCAGTGGAGCAATCTTGGCTCAAAGTAACCTCTGCTTCCCAGGCTGAAGCGATTCTCCTGCCTCAGCCTTCCAAGTAGCTGGGACCTTGCTTGGCTAATTTTTGTATTTTTTGTAGAGGCTAATTTTTGTATTTACTGTCAAGGCAGGGTGTTGCCTTGTTGCCCAACCTCCCAAAGTGCAGGGATTACAGGCATGAGCCCCCATGCCCGGCCCTGTTTTAACATATCTGAACAGGATTTAAAACATCAGTCTGAAAAGAGCCACATGAATTCTACCAAACTTGTTTCTACCAAACCTGAAACAAGAACAAACATCAAATTTATGGTGAAGCTGGGGTACAAAAAAATGGTGAAATAAATTATTCTTTAAGAAAAGTCTGTGGGAAAAATGACCTGAAGGATCAGTCGTTTACAAACAGATACCTTATTCTAAGAAGAGATAAGACAATGTTGAAGATGAAGGGCACCCATTCCAATTTTTGAGAGAAAAAATATTGTTTCTATGCCCTAATTGAGGAGGACTGACAATTAACAAGAAATATTATAGCCAACACCACAGACATATCAATTGGTTCAGCTTACGCAATATTGACTATAACGTGAAAGTTGAGAAACTTCACATTTGATGAGTCCCGAATACCCTTGTGCCTAGATCAGCTGTGGACAAAAGCAGAGCTATTACTGACTATTTTGAACAAGCAGAATCAAGATCCTGAAGCATTATTTTGAAGAATTATAACAGGGAGTGAAACTGGCTTTATCAATAGGATCCTGAAGGCAAAGCACAATTAAAGCAATGGCTACCAAGAGGTAGAAGTGGTCCTGTCAAAGCAAAGGCAAACTTCTCCAAAGCAAAAGCCATGGAGGTTTTGGGGATGCTCAAGGCATTTTGCTTGTTGACGTTCTATAGGACCAAAGCACCATAATATCTGCTTAGTAGGAGAGTTCATAGAGAAAATTAGCAAATACTTTTGCAGAAAATTGCCCTGTAAAGCTTCACTAGAGAGTCCCTCTGCACCACAACAACACTTCTGTTCCTTCCTCTCGTCTAACACCAGTAATTTTGCAAGAGTTTTCATGGGAAATTATTAGGCATCAACATTACAGTCCTGATTTGGTTTCTTCTGACCTTATTTTTCCTAATCTTAAAATAACTGTAAAGGGCACCCATTTTTCTTTAGTTAATAGTAGAAGACTACACTGACATGGTTAAATTCCCATGAACCTCAGTTCTTTAGTAATGGACTGCATGGTTGGGATCATCCCTTAATGCAGTGTCTTGATCTCAGTAGAGATGATATTGAGAAATAAAGTTGATATTTATATTTTTATTTTTAATTCCATTTTTCACTGACATTTTTAAATCCCTTCACAATTCACGTTTGTCTCAAAGGTATTTAAATTTAGAAATCATATCAAGTGAGGTTGGCGCCAAGATGGCCGAATAGGAACAGCTCCAGCCTCCAGCTGCCAGCGTGAGCAACACAGAAGATGGGTGATTTCTGTATTTCCAACTGAGGTACTGGGTTCATCTCACTGGGGCATGTTGGACAGTTGGTGCAGGACAGCGGGTGCAGCCCAACGAGTGAGACCTGAAGCAGGGCAAGGCATCGCCTCACCCAGGAAGTGCAAGGGGAAGGGAATTCCTTTTCCTAGCCAAGGGAAACCATGACACAAAACACTTGGAAAAATCGGGTCACTCCCACCCTAATACTGTGCTTTACCAAGGGTCTTAGCAAACAGCACACCAGGAGATTATATCCCACACCTGACTCGGAGGGTCCCAAGCCCCCAGAGCTTCTCTCATTGCTAGCACAGCAATCTGAGATCTAACTGCAAGGTGGCAGCGAGGCTGGGGAAGGGGCACCTGCCATTGCTGAGGCTTAAGTAGGTAAACAAAGCAGCCAGGAAGCTCGAACTGGGTGGAGCCCACTGCAGCTCAAGGAGGCCTGCCTGCCTCTGTAGACTCCACCTCTGGGGACAGGGCATAGTTAAACCAAAAGCAGCAGAAACCTCTGCAGATGTAAATGTCCCTTTCTGACAGCTTTGAAGAGAGTAGTGATTCTCCCAGCACAGAGGTTGGGATCTGAGAATTGACAGACTGCCTGCTCAAGTGGGTCCCTGACCCCCGAGTAGCCTAACTGAAGAGCCTAACTGGGAGTAGCCTAACTGGAGCAGACCTCAAGCAAACTCCAACAGACCTGCAGCTGAGGGTCCTGACTGTTAGAAGGAAAACTAACAAAGAGAGAGGGCATCCACACCAAAACCTCATCCATACATCACCAACATCAAAGACCAAAGGTAGATAAATCCACAAAGATGGTGAAAAAGCAGTACAGAAAAGCTCAAAATTCAAAAAATCAGAGCACCCCTCCCCCTCCAAAGGAATGCAGCTCCTCGCCAGCAACAGAACAAAGCTGGACGGAGAATGACTTTGACAAGTTGAGAGAAGAAGGTTTCAGTTGATCAAACCTCTCAGAGCTAAAGGAGGAACTATGAACCCAGCACAAAGAAACGACAAACCTTAAACAAATTTGACGAATGGATAGCTAGAATAACCAATGCAGAGAAGTCCATAAACGACCTGATAGAGATGAAAACCATGACACGAGAACTACATGACAAATGCACAAGCTTCCGTAACCGACTCGATCAACTGGAAGGAAAAGTATCAGAGATTGAAGATCAAACGAATGAAATGAAGCGAGAAGAGAAGTTTAGAGAAGAAACAGTAAAAAGAAATGAACAAAGCCTCCAAGAAATATGGATTATGTGAAAAGACCAAATCTACATCTGATTGGTGTACCAGAAAGTGACAGAGAGAAGGGAACCAAGTTGGAAAACACTTTGCAGGATATCATCCAGGAGAACTTCCCCAACCTAGCACGGCAGGCCAACATTCAAATTCAGTAAATACAGAGGATGTCACAAAGATACTCCTCAAGAAGAGCAACTCCAAAACACATAATTGTCAAATTCACCAAAGTTGAAATGAAGGAAAATATGTTAAGAGCAGCCAGAGAGAAAGGTCGCGTTACCCACAAAGGGAAGCCCATCAGACTAACAGCAGATCTCCTGGCAGAAACTCTACAGGCCAGAAGAGAGTGGGGGCCAATATTCAACATTCTTAAAGAATTTTCAAACCAGAATTTCATATCCAGTCAACTAAGTTTCATAAGTGAAGGAGAAATAAAATCCTTTACAGACAAGCAAATGCTGAGAGATTGTGTCACCACCA
>NW_022318311.1:0-3118 GCF_002776525.5 Piliocolobus tephrosceles
AGAGACTTACAAAGAGACTTAGACTCCCATACAATAATAATGGGAGACTTTAACACCCCAGTGTCAACATTAGACAGATCAATGCGACAGAAAGTTAACAAGCATACCCAGGAATTGAACTCATCTCTGCAGCAAGCAGACGTAATAGACATCTACAGAACTCTCCACCCCAAGTCAACAGAATATACATTCTTCTCAGTACCACATCGCAGTTATTCCAAAATTGACCACATAATTGGAAGTAAAGCACTCCTCAGCAAATGTAAAAGAACAGAAATTATAACAAACTCTCTCTCAGACCACAGTGCAATCAAACTAGAACTCAGGACTAAGAAACTCACTCAGAACCGCTCAACTACATGGAAACTGAACAATCTGCTCCTGAATGACTACTGGGTACATAACAAAATGAAGGCAGAAACAAATATGTTCTTTGAAACCAATGAGAACAAAGATACCACATACCAGAATCTCTGGGACACATTTAAAGCAGTGCATAGAAAGAACTTTATAGCACTAAATGCCCACAAGAGAAAGCAGGAAAGATCTAAAATTGACACCCTAACATCACAATTAAAAGAACTAGAGAAGGAAGAGCAAACACATTCAAAAGCTAGCAGAAGGCAAGAAATAACTAAGATCAAAGCGGAACTGAAGGAGATAGAGACACAAAAAACCCTCCAAAAAATTAATGAATCCAGGAACTGGTTTTTTGAAGAGATCAACAAAAGTGATAGACTGCTAGCAAGACTAATAAAGAAGAAAAGAGAGAGGAATCAAATAGTTGCAATAAAAAATGATAAAGGGGATATCACCACCGACCCCACAGAAATACAAACTACCATCAGAGAATACTATAAACACCTCTACGCAAATAAACTAGAAAACCTAGAAGAAATGGATAATTTCCTGACACTTACACTCTCCCAAGACTAAACCAGGAAGAAGTTGAATCCCTGAATAGAACAATAGCAGGCTCTGAAATTGAGGCAATAATTAATAGCCTACCAACCAAAAAAAGTCCAGGACCAGATGGATTCACAGCCGAATTCTACCAGAGGTACAAGGAGGAGTTGGTACCATTCCTTCTGAAACTATTCCAATCAAGAGAAAAAGAGGGAATCCTCCCTAACTCATTTTATGAGGCCAACATCATCCCGATACCAAAGCCTGCCAGAGACACAACAAAAAAAGAATTTTAGACCAATATCATTGATGAACATCAATGTAAAAATCCTCAATAAAATACTGGCAAACCGAATCCAGTAGCACATCAAAAAGCTTACCCACCATGATCAAGTGGGCTTCATCCCTGGGATGCAAGGCTGGTTCAACATATGGAAATTAATAAACATAATCCAGCATATAAACAAAACCAAAGAAAAAAACACATGATTATCTCAATAGATGCAGAAAAGGCCTTTGACAAAATTCAAAAGCCCTTCATGCTAAAAACTCTCAATCAATTCGGTATTGATGGAACATATCTCAAAATAATAAGAGCTATTTATGGCAAACCCACAGCCAATATCATATTGAATGGGCAAAAACTGGAAGCATTCCCTTTGAAAACTGGCACAAGACAGGGATGCCCTCTCTCACCACTCCTATTCAACATAGTGTTGGAAGTTCTGGCTAGGGCAATCAGGCAAGAGAAAGAAATAAAGGGTATTCAGTTAGGCAAAGAAGAAGTCAAATTGTCCCTGTTTGCAGATGACATGATTGCATATTTAGAAAACCCCATCATCTCAGCCCAAAATCTCCTTAAGCTGATAAACACCTTCAGTAAAGTCTCAGGATACAAAATCAATGTGCAAAAATCACAAGCATTCTTATACACCAGTAACAGACAAACAGAGAGCAAAATCATGAACTCCCATTCACAATAGCTTCAAAGAGAATAAAATACCTAGGAGTCCAACTTCCAAGGGATGTAAAGGACCTCTTCAAGGAGAACTACAAACCACTGCTCAGTGAAATAAAAGAGGACACAAACAAATGGAAGAACACACCTTGTTCATGGAAAGGAAGAATCAATTATCATGAAAATGGCCATACTCCCAAGGTAATTTATAGATTCAATGCCATCCCCATTAAGCTACCAATGACTTTCTTCACAGAATTGGAAAAAACTGCTTTAAAGTTCATGTGGAACCAAAAAAGACCCCGCATTGCCAAGACAATCCTAAGCCAAAAGAACAAACCTGGAGGCATCACACAACCTGACTTCAAACTATACTACAAGGCTACAGTAACCAAAACAGCATGATACTGGTACCAAAACAGAGATATAGACCAATAGAACAGAACAGAGCCCTCAGAAATAATACCACACATCTACAGCCATCTGATCTTTGACAAACCTGACAAACAACAAGAAATGGGGAAAGGATTCCCTATTTAATAAATGGTGCTGGGAAAATTGGCTAGTCATAAGTAGAAAGCTGAAACTGGATCCTTTCCTTACTCCTTATATGAAAATGAATTCAAGATGGATTACAGACTTAAATGTTAGACCTAAAACCATAAAAACCCTAAAAGAAAACCTAGGTAACACCATTCAGGACATAGGCACGGGCAAGGACTTCATGTCTAAACACCAAAAGCAACAGCAACAAAAGCCAAAATTGACAAATGGGATCTAATTAAACTAAAGAGCATCTGCACAGTAAAAGAAACTCTCATCAGAGTGAACAGGCAACCTACAGAACGGGAGAACATTTTTGCAATCTACTCATCTGACAAAGGGCTAATATCCAGAACCTACAAAGAACTCAAACAAATTTACAAGAAAAAAAAAAACCCATCAAAAAGTGGGCAAAGGATATGAACAGACAATTCTCAAAAGAAAACATTCATACAGCCAACAGACACATGAAAATATGCTCGTTATCACTGGCCATCAGAGAAATGCAAATCAAAACCACAATGAGATACCATCTCCCACCAGTTAGAATGGCAATCATTAAAAAGTAAGGAAACAACAGGTGCTGAAGAGGATGTGGAGAAATAGGAACACTTTTACACTGTTGGTGGTACTGTAAACTAGTTCAACCATTGTGGAAAACAGTATGGCGATTCCTCAAGGATCTAGAACTAGAAATACCATGTGACCCAG
>NW_022318312.1:0-6299 GCF_002776525.5 Piliocolobus tephrosceles
TCCTCCATCCCTTTATTTTGAGCCTATGTGTGTCTCTGCATGTGAGACGGGTCAACTGAATACAGCAAACTGATGGGTCTTGACTCTATCGAATTTTCCAGTCTGTGTCTTTTAATTGGACCATTTAGTCCATTTACATTTAAGGTTAATATTGTTATGTGTGAACTTGATCCTGTCATTATGATATTAGCTGGTTATTTTGCTCATTAGTTGATTCAGTTTCTTCCTAGCATCAATGGTCTTTACATTTTGGCATGTTTTTGCAATGGCAGGTATCGGTTGTTCCTTTCTATGTTTAGTGCTTCCTGCAGGATCTCTGGTAGGGCAGGCCTGGTGGTGAGGAAATACCTAAGCATTTGCTTATCTGTAAAGGATTTTATTTCTCCTTCACTGATGAAACTTAGTTTGGCTGGATATGAAATTCTGGGTTGAAAATTCATTTCTTTAAGAATGTTGAATATTGGCCCCCACTTTCTTCTGGCTTGGAGAGTTTCTGCCGAGAGGTCTGCTATTAGTCTGATGGGCTTCCCTTTGTGGGTAACCCGACCTTTCTCTCTGGCTGCCCTTAACATTTTTTCTTCATTTCAATTTTGGTGAATCTGACAATTATGTGTCTTGGAGTTGCTCTTCTCGAGGAGTATCTTTGTGGCGTTCTCTGCATTTCCTGAATTTAAATGTTGACCTGCCTTACTAGGTTGGGGAAGTTCTCCTGGATGATATCCTGCAGAGTGTTTTCCAACTTGGTTCCATTTTGCCATCACTTTAGGCAAACCAATCAGATGTAGATTTGGTCTTTTCACATAATCCCACATTTCTTGGAGGCTTTATTTCTTTTTACTCATTTTTCTCTACACTTCTCTTCTTCCTTCATTTCATTCATTTGATCTTCAATCACTGATACTCTTTCTTCCAATTGATTGAGTCGGTTACTGAAGCTTGTGCATTTGTCACGTAGTTCTCATGTCATGGTTTTCATCAGTTCATTTATGGTCTTCTCTGCATTGATTATCCTAATTATCCATTCTTCCATTCTTGCTTTCAAGGTTTTTAGTTTCTTTGCACTGGCTACGTAGTTCCTCCTTTAGCTCTGAGAAGTTTGATCAGCTGAAGCCTTCTTCTCTCAGCTCATCGAAGTCATTCTCCATCCAGCTTTGTTCCATTGCTGGCAATGAGCTGCCTTCCTATGGAGGGGGAGATGCACTCTGATTTTTTTGAATTTCCAGCTTTTCTGCACTGCTTTTTCCCCATCTTTGTGGTTTTGTCTGCCTTTGGTCTTTGATGATGGTGATGTAACTGGGGGTTTTGGTGTGGGTGTCCTTTCTGTTTGTTAGTTTTCCTTCTAACAGTAAGGACCCTCAGCTGCAGGTCTGTTGAAGTTTGCTTGAGGTCCACTCCAGACCCTGTTTGCCTAGGTGTCAGCAGTGGAGGTTGCAGAAGATAGAATATTGCTGAACAGCGAGTGTTGCTGTCTGATTCTTGCTCTGGAAGCTTTGTCTCAGAGGTGTACCCAGCCATGTGAGTGAGGTGTGACATGTTGGTCTCACTTTAGTGGGCGATGTCTCCAGTTAGGCTACTCAGGGGTCAGGGACCCACTTGAGCAGACAGTCTGTCCATTCTCAGATCTCAACCTCTGTGCTGGGAGAATCACTGCTCTCTTCAAAGCTGTCAGACAGGGACATTTACATCTGCAGAGGTTTCTACTGCTTTTGTTTAGCTATGCCCTGTCCCCAGAGGTGGAGTCTACAGAGGCAGGCAGGCCTCCTTGAGCTGCGGTGGGCTCCACCCAATTCGAGCTTCCAGGAGGCTTTGTTTACCTACTTAAGCCTCAGCAATGGTGGGTGCCCCTCCCCCAGCCTCACTGCCGCCTTGCAGTTAGATCTCAGACTGCTGTGCTAGCAATGAGCGAGGCTCCGTGGGCATGGGACCCTCCAGGCCAGGTGTGGCATATAGTCTCCTGGTGTGCCATTTGCTAAGACCCTTGGTAAAGCGCAGTATTAGGGTGAAAGTTACCCAATTTTCCAGGTTCTGTGTGTCTCAGTTTCCCTTGCTAGGAAAAGGAATTCCCTTCCCCCTTGCGCTTTCCAGTTGAGGCGATGCCTCACCCTGCTTCAGCTCTTGCTGGTCGGGCTGCACCTGTGGACCAGCATCGACTGTCTGACATGCCCCAGTGAGATGAACCCAGTACCTCAGTTGAAAATGCAAAAATCACCTGCCTTCTGTGTCACTCACGCTGGGAGCTGGAGGCTGGAGTTGTTCCTGTTGGGCCATCTTGGGCCCCCCCCCTTCTTATTTTTTTTTTTTCTGAGACAGAGTCTTGCTCTGTCACCCAGGCTGGAGTACAATGGCGTGATCTCGGCTCACTGCATCCTCTGTCTCCTTGATTAGAGTGGTTCTCTTGCCTCAGCCTCCAGAGTAGCTGGGACTACAGGGATATGCCACCACACCCAGCTAATTTTTTGTATTTTTAGTAAAGATGGGGTTTCACTGTGTTAGCCAGGATGGTCTCAATCTCCTGAACTTTTGATCTGCCCATCGCAGACTCCCAAAGTGCGGGGATTACAGACATGAGCCAACATGCCCGGCAGAAGGAATAAGTTTTTCAAAGTCCTCAGGAAAGCTTAAATTTTATCACTGGGAACAAATACTTATTTTCTTTGAAGTGACAACCTCTCACTTCATTTATTTTTGAGAATGAAAGTTGTACTTTTTTTTTAGACCGAGTCTCACTCTGTCACTTGGCTGGAGTGCATTGGCATCATCTCAGCTCAAGCAATCCTCTCACATCAGACTCCCCTGTAGCTGGGACCACAGATGTGTGGCACCACACCAGGCTAATTCTTTTTTGCATTTTTGGTAGTGACAGGGTTTTGTTATGTTGCCTAGGTTGGTCTCAAACTCCTGCAAGAGCTCAAGCCATCTGCCTGCTTTCACCTCCCAAAGTGCTGAGATTTTACAGGCGTGAGCCACTGCGCTGACCCAGTTGTACTTTTAAATAAAAATGATGTTCTGTGAAAAAAGTGATTGTTCAGTTCACAATTAAATCACTAATTCTTAAACAAAACAAAACAAAACAAAACTGTACTGCAGTCAGCAGAAATCCTTCTTATTAACTTTCCACTTATTCAGAATATTAAAGAGACATGTCAAAGTTTAACAACAGCATTAATTTTTACTGCTTCATTAAAGACATTCTTAAATAAGTCATGCTGTCTTTTTTAAAGGTAGGGGACTGTAAAGAATAGAATGACTACTAATGTGATTGGTACCACTGCCTTGATTTATGCTGAGAAACCAGCAGTTTTACTCACTTTTGCTTTTATACAATCATGGCAAGTGTCAACGAAAAAGCAGGTAATGACTTTGTATTCCTTTTACAGATTTTTAAATTTTTTATTCAGCTTTCTGAGGTATGATTCAGTACAGTGTTGGCCAGGCACAGTGGCTCAGGCCTGTAATTCCAGCACTTTGGGAGGCCGAGGCGAGTGGATCACCTGAGGTCAGGACTTCAGGACCAGCCTGGCCAACATAGTGAAACCACATCTCTACTGAAAATACAAAAATTAGCCGGGCGTGGTGGTGGGCGCCTGTAATCCCAGCTACTCAGGAGGCTGAGGTGGGAGAATCACTTGAACCCGGGAAGCGGAGGTTGCCATGAACCGAGATTGTGCCATTGCACTCCGGCCTGGGCAACAAGAGTGAAACTCGGTCTCAAAAAAGCAAAACAAAACAAAACAAAAACAGGATTGACCTCTTAGCCCTTCTGGAAAGGGTCTTGGGGATCCCAAGAGGTCCACAGAGCACATTTGGGGAACCACTGGTTTGTCACGTGGGCACAATGCATTAGTTTTACAAAGTTTAAAGTTCATCAAAGACTGGCCTCTTAAAAAGGCAGGTGAGTTTTTAATTCAAACAACAGAAAATACATAAATACATCACGAGAGTATACTGCAGAGAACTAAAGAGAAAGGAAGCTAGGAAATCTGAATCACATTTACATTTATTAAAGTCATCACTACTGCTTTGTAAAACATTCTTGTGTTTCAGTGTGTGGTTAGAAGAGTGAAAATATATTTGGTTTGTTGCCACTGCCTGTTAGGGAGAGTCAATACTTATGGGCATTTCTGACTGGTTATCATATAAAAGACTTCACAGTACAGGACACGAAGTCCTCAGAAAGAAGAAGTCAGGAAACCCTCTGCAAGTCAGGATCCAGGAGAAAAATTTGTAAAAACTGCTTCGGTAAAGTAAACAGCAAAGCACACAGGAGGCAGTATTTTACTAAACATATATTATACTGATATATTAACAGTTTTTGAAGTAATGCACACTCTTATTTTATAGAGATGCAGATGGATCTTTGAGCATATTTGATGAACAGTTATACTCATTTACAGTAAGTGGCGCTTTTATTGAGATTGTATTTTCATCATACACTTGTATCTGTTTCATGCTGAAGTCAAAGGCATCTTTTTTTAAATCTTCCCCATTTCATGTTATATTTAGTCATCTTAAGTGCTGTAAAAAGAATGTGCTGGAATAAGAACTGATCTACACCTCTGTTTAGTTAGTGAGCTAGTATGAGTAAATATAGTATCCAAATAACAGAAAATGTATCTTTTTTTTTTTTTTGAGACTGAGTCTCTTTCTGTAGCCCAGGATGGAAGTGCAATCGCACAATCTTGGCTCACTGCAGGCTCTGTCTCCCAGGTCCCTGTTCAATCAATTCTCCTGCCTCAGTCTCCCTAGTAGCTGGGATTACAGGCATGCGCCACTGTGCCCAGCTAATTATTATTATTATTTTTTTTTAGTAAAGACAGGGTTTCACCATGTTGGCCAGGATAGTCTTGAACTCCTGACCTCGTGATCCACCCACCTCGGCCTGCCTAAGTGCTGGGATTACAGGTGTGAGCCACTGTGCCTGGCCCAGAAAATGTATCTTTTTAAAAGGTAATTGTGAGCTGTCTATAGGACCCAAGTCACTACCCAATTCTTGAAGCCATTCCTCCTTCTGTTCCACACAGGTTTCCACCATGCACATTACGCAGACAAGAAATGGAGGTGGGAATTTAAATAACTATTCCTCGTCCATTCCATCGACTCCCAGCACCAGCCAGGAGGACCTTCAGGTCAATGTTCCTCCCTCTGCCAATACACCCACACCCGTTCGCAAGCAGTCCAAGCGCTGGTCCAAGCTGTTTACATCTGAGAAAGGGAGTGACCCAGACAAAGAGAACAAAGCCTGGGAGAGTCATGCTGACACCATCGGGAGCGGCAGAGCCATCCCCATGAAACAGGGCATGCTCTTAAAGCTAAGTGGGAAATGGCTGAAGAAATGGAAAAAGAAATATGTCACCCTCTGTGACAATGGCGTCCTCACCTATTATTCAAGCTTAGGTGATTATATGAAGAATATTCACAAAAAAGAGATTGACCTTCGAACATCTACCATCAAAGTCCCAGGAAAGAGGCCACCCCTAAGCACACTGGCCTGCGTGCCCATTTCCAGCTCTAAAGGCAATGCGCTATCCACGGACATGAACAGTCTGTGTACCTCAGCCAATTCAGACACCGGACTTGATGACTCCATATGCTCCAGCCCCAATATCTCCAGCACCACCAGCCCCAAGCTCAACCCACCCCCCTCTTCTCATGCCAACAAAAAGAAACACCAAAGGAAGAAAAGCACCAACAAATTAAAAGACAATGGCCTGCCTGGCACTGCTGAAGAACAAGACGAAAACTTTATCATTGTGTCCCTCACTGGCCAAACATGGCACTTTGAAGCCATTACGTATGAGGAGCGGGATGCCTGGGTCCAAGCCATCGAGAGCCAGATCGTGGCCAGCCTGCAGTCATGCGAGAGCAGCAAAAGCAGGTTCCGGCTGCTTTAGACTAGCACAAGATTATTTACTAATAATCTTGATCTTTAGCCACATTTCTGTGCAATAAATTTGCTATGATGCCATGATGGGGATCAGCAAGCTGCGTTTTCCAAGTTCCTTCTAGTGGGATCCTGCTAGGTTCTGCTATTAGGAGGTACTAGGGAAACAGAAAGGCAAGAGAATGGAAGAATAGATCTCCTTTTCCTGTTTATTTGCTGTCCTTACTGAGATTCTCCCAAGAACATCCCCTTGCCTTAGGAGCAGTAATTGTTTCAGTTTACCAGTTTTTTCAGAGCCCGAGAAAGTGCCTCTTCAGAGGTAACAGCAGCAGTTGGAATATATCTCTCCATTAGAGGTCTAGTCTCAGCCCAGGAAGGCTTTTACTCTGAGTTTTAATTGTAATAACTCCAGTCTCTT
>NW_022318313.1:0-6299 GCF_002776525.5 Piliocolobus tephrosceles
AAGAGACTGGAGTTATTACAATTAAAACTCAGAGTAAAAGCCTTCCTGGGCTGAGACTAGACCTCTAATGGAGAGATATATTCCAACTGCTGCTGTTACCTCTGAAGAGGCACTTTCTCGGGCTCTGAAAAAACTGGTAAACTGAAACAATTACTGCTCCTAAGGCAAGGGGATGTTCTTGGGAGAATCTCAGTAAGGACAGCAAATAAACAGGAAAAGGAGATCTATTCTTCCATTCTCTTGCCTTTCTGTTTCCCTAGTACCTCCTAATAGCAGAACCTAGCAGGATCCCACTAGAAGGAACTTGGAAAACGCAGCTTGCTGATCCCCATCATGGCATCATAGCAAATTTATTGCACAGAAATGTGGCTAAAGATCAAGATTATTAGTAAATAATCTTGTGCTAGTCTAAAGCAGCCGGAACCTGCTTTTGCTGCTCTCGCATGACTGCAGGCTGGCCACGATCTGGCTCTCGATGGCTTGGACCCAGGCATCCCGCTCCTCATACGTAATGGCTTCAAAGTGCCATGTTTGGCCAGTGAGGGACACAATGATAAAGTTTTCGTCTTGTTCTTCAGCAGTGCCAGGCAGGCCATTGTCTTTTAATTTGTTGGTGCTTTTCTTCCTTTGGTGTTTCTTTTTGTTGGCATGAGAAGAGGGGGGTGGGTTGAGCTTGGGGCTGGTGGTGCTGGAGATATTGGGGCTGGAGCATATGGAGTCATCAAGTCCGGTGTCTGAATTGGCTGAGGTACACAGACTGTTCATGTCCGTGGATAGCGCATTGCCTTTAGAGCTGGAAATGGGCACGCAGGCCAGTGTGCTTAGGGGTGGCCTCTTTCCTGGGACTTTGATGGTAGATGTTCGAAGGTCAATCTCTTTTTTGTGAATATTCTTCATATAATCACCTAAGCTTGAATAATAGGTGAGGACGCCATTGTCACAGAGGGTGACATATTTCTTTTTCCATTTCTTCAGCCATTTCCCACTTAGCTTTAAGAGCATGCCCTGTTTCATGGGGATGGCTCTGCCGCTCCCGATGGTGTCAGCATGACTCTCCCAGGCTTTGTTCTCTTTGTCTGGGTCACTCCCTTTCTCAGATGTAAACAGCTTGGACCAGCGCTTGGACTGCTTGCGAACGGGTGTGGGTGTATTGGCAGAGGGAGGAACATTGACCTGAAGGTCCTCCTGGCTGGTGCTGGGAGTCGATGGAATGGACGAGGAATAGTTATTTAAATTCCCACCTCCATTTCTTGTCTGCGTAATGTGCATGGTGGAAACCTGTGTGGAACAGAAGGAGGAATGGCTTCAAGAATTGGGTAGTGACTTGGGTCCTATAGACAGCTCACAATTACCTTTTAAAAAGATACATTTTCTGGGCCAGGCACAGTGGCTCACACCTGTAATCCCAGCACTTAGGCAGGCCGAGGTGGGTGGATCACGAGGTCAGGAGTTCAAGACTATCCTGGCCAACATGGTGAAACCCTGTCTTTACTAAAAAAAAATAATAATAATAATTAGCTGGGCACAGTGGCGCATGCCTGTAATCCCAGCTACTAGGGAGACTGAGGCAGGAGAATTGATTGAACAGGGACCTGGGAGACAGAGCCTGCAGTGAGCCAAGATTGTGCGATTGCACTTCCATCCTGGGCTACAGAAAGAGACTCAGTCTCAAAAAAAAAAAAAAGATACATTTTCTGTTATTTGGATACTATATTTACTCATACTAGCTCACTAACTAAACAGAGGTGTAGATCAGTTCTTATTCCAGCACATTCTTTTTACAGCACTTAAGATGACTAAATATAACATGAAATGGGGAAGATTTAAAAAAAGATGCCTTTGACTTCAGCATGAAACAGATACAAGTGTATGATGAAAATACAATCTCAATAAAAGCGCCACTTACTGTAAATGAGTATAACTGTTCATCAAATATGCTCAAAGATCCATCTGCATCTCTATAAAATAAGAGTGTGCATTACTTCAAAAACTGTTAATATATCAGTATAATATATGTTTAGTAAAATACTGCCTCCTGTGTGCTTTGCTGTTTACTTTACCGAAGCAGTTTTTACAAATTTTTCTCCTGGATCCTGACTTGCAGAGGGTTTCCTGACTTCTTCTTTCTGAGGACTTCGTGTCCTGTACTGTGAAGTCTTTTATATGATAACCAGTCAGAAATGCCCATAAGTATTGACTCTCCCTAACAGGCAGTGGCAACAAACCAAATATATTTTCACTCTTCTAACCACACACTGAAACACAAGAATGTTTTACAAAGCAGTAGTGATGACTTTAATAAATGTAAATGTGATTCAGATTTCCTAGCTTCCTTTCTCTTTAGTTCTCTGCAGTATACTCTCGTGATGTATTTATGTATTTTCTGTTGTTTGAATTAAAAACTCACCTGCCTTTTTAAGAGGCCAGTCTTTGATGAACTTTAAACTTTGTAAAACTAATGCATTGTGCCCACGTGACAAACCAGTGGTTCCCCAAATGTGCTCTGTGGACCTCTTGGGATCCCCAAGACCCTTTCCAGAAGGGCTAAGAGGTCAATCCTGTTTTTGTTTTGTTTTGTTTTGCTTTTTTGAGACCGAGTTTCACTCTTGTTGCCCAGGCCGGAGTGCAATGGCACAATCTCGGTTCATGGCAACCTCCGCTTCCCGGGTTCAAGTGATTCTCCCACCTCAGCCTCCTGAGTAGCTGGGATTACAGGCGCCCACCACCACGCCCGGCTAATTTTTGTATTTTCAGTAGAGATGTGGTTTCACTATGTTGGCCAGGCTGGTCCTGAAGTCCTGACCTCAGGTGATCCACTCGCCTCGGCCTCCCAAAGTGCTGGAATTACAGGCCTGAGCCACTGTGCCTGGCCAACACTGTACTGAATCATACCTCAGAAAGCTGAATAAAAAATTTAAAAATCTGTAAAAGGAATACAAAGTCATTACCTGCTTTTTCGTTGACACTTGCCATGATTGTATAAAAGCAAAAGTGAGTAAAACTGCTGGTTTCTCAGCATAAATCAAGGCAGTGGTACCAATCACATTAGTAGTCATTCTATTCTTTACAGTCCCCTACCTTTAAAAAAGACAGCATGACTTATTTAAGAATGTCTTTAATGAAGCAGTAAAAATTAATGCTGTTGTTAAACTTTGACATGTCTCTTTAATATTCTGAATAAGTGGAAAGTTAATAAGAAGGATTTCTGCTGACTGCAGTACAGTTTTGTTTTGTTTTGTTTTGTTTAAGAATTAGTGATTTAATTGTGAACTGAACAATCACTTTTTTCACAGAACATCATTTTTATTTAAAAGTACAACTGGGTCAGCGCAGTGGCTCACGCCTGTAAAATCTCAGCACTTTGGGAGGTGAAAGCAGGCAGATGGCTTGAGCTCTTGCAGGAGTTTGAGACCAACCTAGGCAACATAACAAAACCCTGTCACTACCAAAAATGCAAAAAAGAATTAGCCTGGTGTGGTGCCACACATCTGTGGTCCCAGCTACAGGGGAGTCTGATGTGAGAGGATTGCTTGAGCTGAGATGATGCCAATGCACTCCAGCCAAGTGACAGAGTGAGACTCGGTCTAAAAAAAAAGTACAACTTTCATTCTCAAAAATAAATGAAGTGAGAGGTTGTCACTTCAAAGAAAATAAGTATTTGTTCCCAGTGATAAAATTTAAGCTTTCCTGAGGACTTTGAAAAACTTATTCCTTCTGCCGGGCATGTTGGCTCATGTCTGTAATCCCCGCACTTTGGGAGTCTGCGATGGGCAGATCAAAAGTTCAGGAGATTGAGACCATCCTGGCTAACACAGTGAAACCCCATCTTTACTAAAAATACAAAAAATTAGCTGGGTGTGGTGGCATATCCCTGTAGTCCCAGCTACTCTGGAGGCTGAGGCAAGAGAACCACTCTAATCAAGGAGACAGAGGATGCAGTGAGCCGAGATCACGCCATTGTACTCCAGCCTGGGTGACAGAGCAAGACTCTGTCTCAGAAAAAAAAAAAATAAGAAGGGGGGGGGCCCAAGATGGCCCAACAGGAACAACTCCAGCCTCCAGCTCCCAGCGTGAGTGACACAGAAGGCAGGTGATTTTTGCATTTTCAACTGAGGTACTGGGTTCATCTCACTGGGGCATGTCAGACAGTCGATGCTGGTCCACAGGTGCAGCCCGACCAGCAAGAGCTGAAGCAGGGTGAGGCATCGCCTCAACTGGAAAGCGCAAGGGGGAAGGGAATTCCTTTTCCTAGCAAGGGAAACTGAGACACACAGAACCTGGAAAATTGGGTAACTTTCACCCTAATACTGCGCTTTACCAAGGGTCTTAGCAAATGGCACACCAGGAGACTATATGCCACACCTGGCCTGGAGGGTCCCATGCCCACGGAGCCTCGCTCATTGCTAGCACAGCAGTCTGAGATCTAACTGCAAGGCGGCAGTGAGGCTGGGGGAGGGGCACCCACCATTGCTGAGGCTTAAGTAGGTAAACAAAGCCTCCTGGAAGCTCGAATTGGGTGGAGCCCACCGCAGCTCAAGGAGGCCTGCCTGCCTCTGTAGACTCCACCTCTGGGGACAGGGCATAGCTAAACAAAAGCAGTAGAAACCTCTGCAGATGTAAATGTCCCTGTCTGACAGCTTTGAAGAGAGCAGTGATTCTCCCAGCACAGAGGTTGAGATCTGAGAATGGACAGACTGTCTGCTCAAGTGGGTCCCTGACCCCTGAGTAGCCTAACTGGAGACATCGCCCACTAAAGTGAGACCAACATGTCACACCTCACTCACATGGCTGGGTACACCTCTGAGACAAAGCTTCCAGAGCAAGAATCAGACAGCAACACTCGCTGTTCAGCAATATTCTATCTTCTGCAACCTCCACTGCTGACACCTAGGCAAACAGGGTCTGGAGTGGACCTCAAGCAAACTTCAACAGACCTGCAGCTGAGGGTCCTTACTGTTAGAAGGAAAACTAACAAACAGAAAGGACACCCACACCAAAACCCCCAGTTACATCACCATCATCAAAGACCAAAGGCAGACAAAACCACAAAGATGGGGAAAAAGCAGTGCAGAAAAGCTGGAAATTCAAAAAAATCAGAGTGCATCTCCCCCTCCATAGGAAGGCAGCTCATTGCCAGCAATGGAACAAAGCTGGATGGAGAATGACTTCGATGAGCTGAGAGAAGAAGGCTTCAGCTGATCAAACTTCTCAGAGCTAAAGGAGGAACTACGTAGCCAGTGCAAAGAAACTAAAAACCTTGAAAGCAAGAATGGAAGAATGGATAATTAGGATAATCAATGCAGAGAAGACCATAAATGAACTGATGAAAACCATGACATGAGAACTACGTGACAAATGCACAAGCTTCAGTAACCGACTCAATCAATTGGAAGAAAGAGTATCAGTGATTGAAGATCAAATGAATGAAATGAAGGAAGAAGAGAAGTGTAGAGAAAAATGAGTAAAAAGAAATAAAGCCTCCAAGAAATGTGGGATTATGTGAAAAGACCAAATCTACATCTGATTGGTTTGCCTAAAGTGATGGCAAAATGGAACCAAGTTGGAAAACACTCTGCAGGATATCATCCAGGAGAACTTCCCCAACCTAGTAAGGCAGGTCAACATTTAAATTCAGGAAATGCAGAGAACGCCACAAAGATACTCCTCGAGAAGAGCAACTCCAAGACACATAATTGTCAGATTCACCAAAATTGAAATGAAGAAAAAATGTTAAGGGCAGCCAGAGAGAAAGGTCGGGTTACCCACAAAGGGAAGCCCATCAGACTAATAGCAGACCTCTCGGCAGAAACTCTCCAAGCCAGAAGAAAGTGGGGGCCAATATTCAACATTCTTAAAGAAATGAATTTTCAACCCAGAATTTCATATCCAGCCAAACTAAGTTTCATCAGTGAAGGAGAAATAAAATCCTTTACAGATAAGCAAATGCTTAGGTATTTCCTCACCACCAGGCCTGCCCTACCAGAGATCCTGCAGGAAGCACTAAACATAGAAAGGAACAACCGATACCTGCCATTGCAAAAACATGCCAAAATGTAAAGACCATTGATGCTAGGAAGAAACTGAATCAACTAATGAGCAAAATAACCAGCTAATATCATAATGACAGGATCAAGTTCACACATAACAATATTAACCTTAAATGTAAATGGACTAAATGGTCCAATTAAAAGACACAGACTGGAAAATTCGATAGAGTCAAGACCCATCAGTTTGCTGTATTCAGTTGACCCGTCTCACATGCAGAGACACACATAGGCTCAAAATAAAGGGATGGAGGA
>NW_022318314.1:0-5845 GCF_002776525.5 Piliocolobus tephrosceles
TTTTTTTTTTTTTTTGGTTGGAATTTGATTGCTGTGCACTCTGTAGTGTCTCAACTCTTCCTAAATATGCAGCCCAATTGAATCTTTATTAAGTCACTGAGATTTTGGATTATTTTTGCTAGCGAAACCTAAACTATTTGCAATTACAGTCCTGTTTATGTGCTCTGTCTTCTCAAATTTTCTCGTGACTTCAGCTTTTTTCTATTTCTTACTTAACTAATTTATCAACGAATATTAACTCTGAGATGTGCTCAGTCTCAATGACCCTAAGCAAAAAACTCTGCTGTTAAGGCTAAAGAAACTAATGGCGAGGGCACCCTGAGTCTCCATTGAAGAGCAGAAATATGCACCTCTGAGTCATAATAGTCACTGACTGATGATTTTATGTCCGCTCTCTAAATCTGATTCTCACATTTTAATGATTTATGTTTTACCTTTAGAAAGGATTGTAAGTAGCTACCAAGTAAAAGATGTTAAAATATTCTGCATTATATACAGTAGTTTTAAACATCCTCATACAGCCATATGAATTAGGTATACTGCATCTATTAAATGACCTCAGAAAAAAAAAAAGAAGAAAATTTAACTGAAACAAGTTTATGATGGACAAAATAGTAACTCCTTAGTGAAAGCTAGTGCCTGTCCAGTCCCCTCTAGGGACTGATGTTCCTCCTCACCCCTCTGGCTTCTCTCCTCCACAGGCCTCCACATTCCATAAAATCTCTCAACTCTTACCTGCCCCACCCACAGGCTCTCTATAAAATCTCAACCCCTACCTGCCCCACAGGCTCTCCATAAAATCTCTCAACCCTTACCTGCCCCACAGGCTCTCCAGGCTGGACCAACCACTTCCCTCCCAGGCTTCCATCTCCAGCTGGGAGGAGCCAGGTGGGGCCTGTTTATGGGGAAGCCTTGCCTCATTGTACTTCTGCCAGTACCTGCACCCCAGCTGTGCCATGTGGAGACCCCTTTCCCACAGAACCAGACATCCCTTCAAGACCCCTTGGCCAGAGCCTATGGCTTCCCATCGCTTTAGGTGGGGGCAAAGCTCTTGTTGGTGTGTGAGACACTGATCTACACTCTAGGTCTTCTGTCTCAGAGTTGAACCCAGGCTCTTCTCAGGGGCTGGTATGACCAGGCGTGAGTCTCCAACTCGTGTGAAATATTTTGGGTGGGAAGGGGGGTCTTTCTTGGCTCCCCTATTCTAGGGCAGTGGTAGGGAAGAGCTGAGGGTCTCCTGCTGGGTGTAGGCCCTGCAGCAGTGAGATGCCAGATCTCCCGGGGATGGGTGCTGCCTCTCAGGACACTGTGCCCTTCTATGGCAGATACCCCCGAGATGCCAGTGACAAAAGGCTGGCCCTTCCTTGGTCCTCTGTTCCTGCCCTCTCACTCAGAGCCTGACATGGCTGTCACCCACAGCCTCCTGCTGGCTTCTCAGGCCCCTGGCCAGGCAGCTTTGGGGGGTGATGGGCAATTTGCAAGTTCTCTTTTCAAACCCACCAAGTTGCTCTTCAAAATCCTTCCTGAGCCCTGAGGCCAACCAGCATGGGAGGGGGTGTGGCCAGTCCACTCTCAGTGCCCTTTCCTGGCATGCAGGGGCCCACGGTGTCATCAGCAAAGGTCTGATCTGCTCATTGTTGTGGAAGCTGCAGAGGGAGGAGCAGCTCCAGGAGCTCATCCAGGACCTGCTGGCCCCTGCCTGCAGGACGATGTGGGAGAGGGTCTGGCACCTCCTCCCCATGAGGAAAGCAAGAACAGGAAAAACACTGGTGATGATCCTGACACCCAGTGGTCACTGAGTGCCTCCTGTGTGCCAGACATTGTCTCCAAACCTCACATTTAGAAAACCCTCCAGTGAGGTGATGTCTGCCTTCACAGCTGAGGAAATGGAGGTGCAGTGTCTTGTCTCCCACCCCAGGTCACACAGGATCACAGTCAACATCCTGGCCTCAAACCTGTGGGAGCACAAAGACTCAGAGCTTGCGGTGGTAGGGGGGTGTTCCCACACTGGGACCCTCATTGTGAGGATGGGCCAGTCACTGACCCCCAGAGTCCCTGCCTTGGCTGTGGTCACATCCCCTTGTGTGTGTGTGGGGGGGGGGGGGGGGGGGGCGGCGCTCTTGCCTTCCCTAAGTCCTGGCTTCTCTTTCTTCTGAGAGTCTCTTTAGAGGTCTGGGTGAGTATTTCTGCAAGTGTGGCCCCTGAACCAGACCCCGGGTGGTCTGTGGAAAGGCATGTTCCCACGCCCTATTCCGGCCCCATCGTTCTTAGGTTTGGAATCAGGTCCCTTTCTGTGGGACCAGGAGAGTGGCTTTCCCGGAGAGAGCTTTCTCTCTGAAACTGCAGCCTCCCCAGCCTCCCCAGATCCTCCTGTGTCTACTGTGACCACCATCCTTGCCATCACTTTCTGTGTCATCCCCAAGGGGAGCTCGAGGACAAGGCTTTGCTCTGTTTGCTGCTCCAGACCCAAAGGTCACAGCAGGGGTTTTGGTAACAAGTTGAGAATTACCTGGCCCCAAAGAGTGCTGAGGTGGGAAACCCAGCTCTTGCCTCAGCATCTCACTGCATGAATGAATCAGGGAATCCCTGCAGCAGGGGGACAGGGTGGCACCTCCCCTGAGACTGTAGGAATGAGGGTCAAAAGAGGGCTGGGGTGAGAGGGGGTGAGAAAAGGCCCCCACAGGCTGTTAGAAATTCCCTGTGTTGGTGGTCTGCTGAGAAGTATGTGGCCCTGGATGCACAAGTCACCAGTCTGCTCCTGAAGCTGCTACACTCACCCATAGGCAGGGTGTACCTGAGGGCCACCAAGGCCCTCACCAGCTGCCAGAGGCCCCTGAGGGCTGCAAAGTTGTGCAGGCCCATGTGCATACCCTCTGTGTCCCGGAGGAGGACAATGACAACAAGGCTTATGAGTGCGAGGCCTTACAGAAGGCGACCCAGATCTCCATCAATGTCATTGAGTGGAAACCCTGAGCCCCTCATTGGGTCAGACCTGATCAGCCACCTCTGCACCTGAATCAACGCGCTCAGTCTCTTTATTTCAAGTTGGAATAGCACTTTCTGTTTCTGGAGCACAGTCACGTCTCTTCTCACTCTCTTGCCAAAGGCTAAATGCCAGGCCCAGAGGCACCGGGTCCTGGATGGTACAGGCCGAATGCAGTGCTGGGGGTGGGTGGAAGGTGGCCTTTGAGTTTCACTCTCTGCTGGGGCCAAGAGTTTTCCTCGGAATGTAGAGAGGACTGAGACCTCCACAGACAAAGCTGGGGGCAGGAACTTGGGTTGGGGGAAGGAAGGAACGCAACTGCACCAGGCACCACCTAGGTTTCAGAAGCTCCAGTGATTGACCCATGGGGTGTGGCTGGGTGTGGTTCTGCTCAGCCAGGTCTGCCCCCTCCCCACCCTGGCTGGCAGGAAGGAAGGCAAAAGGTGAAACCCGATGCAGGTTCCTATGACTGAGGATGACTCTGTCTCAAGAGGCTCCCCCAAGTATGAGAGCTCAGGACAGGGAGAGGTTCCGGTTTCCTCCTTTAGATCTTCCCAGCAAAGAGCTGCATTCTCTAAAGTCACCCAAGTACGCCCCCAGGATGGTCTGAAGCCTAGCCACCTCCAAGGCACATTCCTGGTGCTGTCCAAGAGGGGAGCCTAGGAATCGCTTCTCTATGCCAAGCCATGGAAAACACCTGACTGCGGAGCTTGAGCCTCCCTCAGATGTCCCTGTAGCACGTGCTGGCCTGCCCTTTAATTCAGCTCCATGGTCAGCTCCTGGGAGGGCTTCACCCTGGGTGAAGAAGACACAATCCCTTTTCAGTGAGAGCAGGCTCCCAGTTTTGTGCACCATTACATCATCCCACTAGGCAGCCTCCACGCCAGCATCTCCTGGGCTCCTGCCTCTGCAGTCCAGGCTAAGGAGATAATAGAGATGCCGGAACTTATCAGTCAGGGATGGAGGTGCCTCTCAGGAACACAGCCTATGTTGGGACCTAGAAGTCCTGAGCACCACACCCTTGCCTCCATTCTCCAAGGCCCGTTCACCACACCGTTATCAGCTTCTGGGATTTAAGAAGCTGCTGCCAGGAGAGGTATGGGAGCCAGCCTGGAAGAGGCAACTGGTCATTCAACTGTAGCCCAAAGGCACAAACTGCCATCCCAGAGAGCCGAGGCTGGACAAGGGTAGTGCGACAGCCAGTGGCTATAAGCCCATACAATGAAGGGAGCCTGCTGTGTTGAGACCCCAGGTCTATCTACGGAAGAACTGTTTATCTACGGAACCTGGGGCAAGTTCATTAACTGCTCAGTGCCTCAGTTTTTCTAGCTCTAAAGTGGGGATTGTAATTGTGCTTATCATAAATGGGTATCATTTTGGCAGTGCCAGGTGCATCATGCTGACAATAAGTGCCTTGTACATTGTGGGTGCCCAAGAACACTGTTTACAGCCCTCAGAGGAGACAGATCAGCAGGCATCTGAGGGAGCCTGGAACCATGCATCCTGCAGGTGCCTGGGGTCCTATACCCAGGAGAAGCTGCTCCCTCACTCCACAGCAGTCTACACAGCACCCCCTCCTGACCAGGGGTACACTGGTTTGGGCAAGCGTTAGGAGGGAGCCCTGGGCTCTGACCTTCCCTGGAAGGACTGTAGAGGGTCCAGAACACTGCCTTCTCCCAGCCAGGCCCTTCCTTCCCTTTCCAAACCCACGGCCTCCTCACCGCTCTCTGCCTCAGACTCAGGACTCATCTCATTATGTCCTTCACCCATGTTTGCACCAAGGGCTGTAAGAAGCTCAGCTCACCTCCCCTTCATGGCCCTGAATACTCCTTTTCTGACCCCATCTGCTGAAATCTTTTTTCCAAGCCCTCTGGAGGCCCCAGGGCCTCAGCATCTCCCTGGAACATTCTTTCCTTTCTTGCCTGGACTGAAACCTAGCTCTTCTGAGACCTGCTTCCCCACCCTAGGCATCCTCCTACGTGGGGCTGCTTTCCTCCCTCTCTGCCCCTCATACACTCACTGGAGAGGGACAGGTCCTTACAGACCATCTCCTGTGCCCGTTCTGAGGAGCCCTCTGGTTCTGAATCTCTGCACAGGATTTGTGGCCCTGGCCTTCTCCCCTCCCCAGCACCACACCACCAGATTGCTCTTGTAGGGCACTATGTGGTCTCCATGTGGCTGAGCCCAACTGCCAGTCCTCAGGCCTCATCTTTCTCTGGCCATGAGCATTTCCCCAGTGGAGCCTCACCACTTCCCTTCCCTGAAAAACTTTCAGGAAATGAGGCCACTTCTCTGTCATTTTGGTTGTTCAAAATAGCACATTTGCTATTGTGCTCTTCAAGAAACTGATACACATTATGGTGTGTTTAAGCCTTTAGGGAAGTGGGAGGATACTGGAGGCTGCTCTGTGAGCAACTCTATGCTATACCAAGTCAGATCAGTGAGGGAAACTGGACCGCTAAGCTGCAGGGCTACCTCCCCCTCCAGGAGGCTTTTCACATCTTCCATGACCCCCTCACTGGAGACCTTTCATGGCCTGGACTCATCTTAGGCCTCCCTGTTCTCTCCATGTGCTACTGGGGTGCCTACCGATCAGATATTGAGTGGTGCTGTCACTGAAATGACTGCCCGTGGGGACTCATGGTCTTTGGTGCATTCCAGGCTCCACCACAGACTCTGCATCCACAGGCAACTGTGGTCCTGGCTGCTCTCTGCCATCAGGTTTCCCTTCCATTTTTACTTATTGCCTAAAGAACTTCATACAAATTTCTATTTAAAATCAGTTTATTTCACAGTCCCACACAGAACACATCAACTATTTTAATTTTTTTCTGCTTTCCTATCACTGTCTAAAACCACATT
>NW_022318315.1:0-5845 GCF_002776525.5 Piliocolobus tephrosceles
AATGTGGTTTTAGACAGTGATAGGAAAGCAGAAAAAAATTAAAATAGTTGATGTGTTCTGTGTGGGACTGTGAAATAAACTGATTTTAAATAGAAATTTGTATGAAGTTCTTTAGGCAATAAGTAAAAATGGAAGGGAAACCTGATGGCAGAGAGCAGCCAGGACCACAGTTGCCTGTGGATGCAGAGTCTGTGGTGGAGCCTGGAATGCACCAAAGACCATGAGTCCCCACGGGCAGTCATTTCAGTGACAGCACCACTCAATATCTGATCGGTAGGCACCCCAGTAGCACATGGAGAGAACAGGGAGGCCTAAGATGAGTCCAGGCCATGAAAGGTCTCCAGTGAGGGGGTCATGGAAGATGTGAAAAGCCTCCTGGAGGGGGAGGTAGCCCTGCAGCTTAGCGGTCCAGTTTCCCTCACTGATCTGACTTGGTATAGCATAGAGTTGCTCACAGAGCAGCCTCCAGTATCCTCCCACTTCCCTAAAGGCTTAAACACACCATAATGTGTATCAGTTTCTTGAAGAGCACAATAGCAAATGTGCTATTTTGAACAACCAAAATGACAGAGAAGTGGCCTCATTTCCTGAAAGTTTTTCAGGGAAGGGAAGTGGTGAGGCTCCACTGGGGAAATGCTCATGGCCAGAGAAAGATGAGGCCTGAGGACTGGCAGTTGGGCTCAGCCACATGGAGACCACATAGTGCCCTACAAGAGCAATCTGGTGGTGTGGTGCTGGGGAGGGGAGAAGGCCAGGGCCACAAATCCTGTGCAGAGATTCAGAACCAGAGGGCTCCTCAGAACGGGCACAGGAGATGGTCTGTAAGGACCTGTCCCTCTCCAGTGAGTGTATGAGGGGCAGAGAGGGAGGAAAGCAGCCCCACGTAGGAGGATGCCTAGGGTGGGGAAGCAGGTCTCAGAAGAGCTAGGTTTCAGTCCAGGCAAGAAAGGAAAGAATGTTCCAGGGAGATGCTGAGGCCCTGGGGCCTCCAGAGGGCTTGGAAAAAAGATTTCAGCAGATGGGGTCAGAAAAGGAGTATTCAGGGCCATGAAGGGGAGGTGAGCTGAGCTTCTTACAGCCCTTGGTGCAAACATGGGTGAAGGACATAATGAGATGAGTCCTGAGTCTGAGGCAGAGAGCGGTGAGGAGGCCGTGGGTTTGGAAAGGGAAGGAAGGGCCTGGCTGGGAGAAGGCAGTGTTCTGGACCCTCTACAGTCCTTCCAGGGAAGGTCAGAGCCCAGGGCTCCCTCCTAACGCTTGCCCAAACCAGTGTACCCCTGGTCAGGAGGGGGTGCTGTGTAGACTGCTGTGGAGTGAGGGAGCAGCTTCTCCTGGGTATAGGACCCCAGGCACCTGCAGGATGCATGGTTCCAGGCTCCCTCAGATGCCTGCTGATCTGTCTCCTCTGAGGGCTGTAAACAGTGTTCTTGGGCACCCACAATGTACAAGGCACTTATTGTCAGCATGATGCACCTGGCACTGCCAAAATGATACCCATTTATGATAAGCACAATTACAATCCCCACTTTAGAGCTAGAAAAACTGAGGCACTGAGCAGTTAATGAACTTGCCCCAGGTTCCGTAGATAAACAGTTCTTCCGTAGATAGACCTGGGGTCTCAACACAGCAGGCTCCCTTCATTGTATGGGCTTATAGCCACTGGCTGTCGCACTACCCTTGTCCAGCCTCGGCTCTCTGGGATGGCAGTTTGTGCCTTTGGGCTACAGTTGAATGACCAGTTGCCTCTTCCAGGCTGGCTCCCATACCTCTCCTGGCAGCAGCTTCTTAAATCCCAGAAGCTGATAACGGTGTGGTGAACGGGCCTTGGAGAATGGAGGCAAGGGTGTGGTGCTCAGGACTTCTAGGTCCCAACATAGGCTGTGTTCCTGAGAGGCACCTCCATCCCTGACTGATAAGTTCCGGCATCTCTATTATCTCCTTAGCCTGGACTGCAGAGGCAGGAGCCCAGGAGATGCTGGCGTGGAGGCTGCCTAGTGGGATGATGTAATGGTGCACAAAACTGGGAGCCTGCTCTCACTGAAAAGGGATTGTGTCTTCTTCACCCAGGGTGAAGCCCTCCCAGGAGCTGACCATGGAGCTGAATTAAAGGGCAGGCCAGCACGTGCTACAGGGACATCTGAGGGAGGCTCAAGCTCCGCAGTCAGGTGTTTTCCATGGCTTGGCATAGAGAAGCGATTCCTAGGCTCCCCTCTTGGACAGCACCAGGAATGTGCCTTGGAGGTGGCTAGGCTTCAGACCATCCTGGGGGCGTACTTGGGTGACTTTAGAGAATGCAGCTCTTTGCTGGGAAGATCTAAAGGAGGAAACCGGAACCTCTCCCTGTCCTGAGCTCTCATACTTGGGGGAGCCTCTTGAGACAGAGTCATCCTCAGTCATAGGAACCTGCATCGGGTTTCACCTTTTGCCTTCCTTCCTGCCAGCCAGGGTGGGGAGGGGGCAGACCTGGCTGAGCAGAACCACACCCAGCCACACCCCATGGGTCAATCACTGGAGCTTCTGAAACCTAGGTGGTGCCTGGTGCAGTTGCGTTCCTTCCTTCCCCCAACCCAAGTTCCTGCCCCCAGCTTTGTCTGTGGAGGTCTCAGTCCTCTCTACATTCCGAGGAAAACTCTTGGCCCCAGCAGAGAGTGAAACTCAAAGGCCACCTTCCACCCACCCCCAGCACTGCATTCGGCCTGTACCATCCAGGACCCGGTGCCTCTGGGCCTGGCATTTAGCCTTTGGCAAGAGAGTGAGAAGAGACGTGACTGTGCTCCAGAAACAGAAAGTGCTATTCCAACTTGAAATAAAGAGACTGAGCGCGTTGATTCAGGTGCAGAGGTGGCTGATCAGGTCTGACCCAATGAGGGGCTCAGGGTTTCCACTCAATGACATTGATGGAGATCTGGGTCGCCTTCTGTAAGGCCTCGCACTCATAAGCCTTGTTGTCATTGTCCTCCTCCGGGACACAGAGGGTATGCACATGGGCCTGCACAACTTTGCAGCCCTCAGGGGCCTCTGGCAGCTGGTGAGGGCCTTGGTGGCCCTCAGGTACACCCTGCCTATGGGTGAGTGTAGCAGCTTCAGGAGCAGACTGGTGACTTGTGCATCCAGGGCCACATACTTCTCAGCAGACCACCAACACAGGGAATTTCTAACAGCCTGTGGGGGCCTTTTCTCACCCCCTCTCACCCCAGCCCTCTTTTGACCCTCATTCCTACAGTCTCAGGGGAGGTGCCACCCTGTCCCCCTGCTGCAGGGATTCCCTGATTCATTCATGCAGTGAGATGCTGAGGCAAGAGCTGGGTTTCCCACCTCAGCACTCTTTGGGGCCAGGTAATTCTCAACTTGTTACCAAAACCCCTGCTGTGACCTTTGGGTCTGGAGCAGCAAACAGAGCAAAGCCTTGTCCTCGAGCTCCCCTTGGGGATGACACAGAAAGTGATGGCAAGGATGGTGGTCACAGTAGACACAGGAGGATCTGGGGAGGCTGGGGAGGCTGCAGTTTCAGAGAGAAAGCTCTCTCCGGGAAAGCCACTCTCCTGGTCCCACAGAAAGGGACCTGATTCCAAACCTAAGAACGATGGGGCCGGAATAGGGCGTGGGAACATGCCTTTCCACAGACCACCCGGGGTCTGGTTCAGGGGCCACACTTGCAGAAATACTCACCCAGACCTCTAAAGAGACTCTCAGAAGAAAGAGAAGCCAGGACTTAGGGAAGGCAAGAGCGCCGCCCCCCCCCCCCCCCCCCCCACACACACACAAGGGGATGTGACCACAGCCAAGGCAGGGACTCTGGGGGTCAGTGACTGGCCCATCCTCACAATGAGGGTCCCAGTGTGGGAACACCCCCCTACCACCGCAAGCTCTGAGTCTTTGTGCTCCCACAGGTTTGAGGCCAGGATGTTGACTGTGATCCTGTGTGACCTGGGGTGGGAGACAAGACACTGCACCTCCATTTCCTCAGCTGTGAAGGCAGACATCACCTCACTGGAGGGTTTTCTAAATGTGAGGTTTGGAGACAATGTCTGGCACACAGGAGGCACTCAGTGACCACTGGGTGTCAGGATCATCACCAGTGTTTTTCCTGTTCTTGCTTTCCTCATGGGGAGGAGGTGCCAGACCCTCTCCCACATCGTCCTGCAGGCAGGGGCCAGCAGGTCCTGGATGAGCTCCTGGAGCTGCTCCTCCCTCTGCAGCTTCCACAACAATGAGCAGATCAGACCTTTGCTGATGACACCGTGGGCCCCTGCATGCCAGGAAAGGGCACTGAGAGTGGACTGGCCACACCCCCTCCCATGCTGGTTGGCCTCAGGGCTCAGGAAGGATTTTGAAGAGCAACTTGGTGGGTTTGAAAAGAGAACTTGCAAATTGCCCATCACCCCCCAAAGCTGCCTGGCCAGGGGCCTGAGAAGCCAGCAGGAGGCTGTGGGTGACAGCCATGTCAGGCTCTGAGTGAGAGGGCAGGAACAGAGGACCAAGGAAGGGCCAGCCTTTTGTCACTGGCATCTCGGGGGTATCTGCCATAGAAGGGCACAGTGTCCTGAGAGGCAGCACCCATCCCCGGGAGATCTGGCATCTCACTGCTGCAGGGCCTACACCCAGCAGGAGACCCTCAGCTCTTCCCTACCACTGCCCTAGAATAGGGGAGCCAAGAAAGACCCCCCTTCCCACCCAAAATATTTCACACGAGTTGGAGACTCACGCCTGGTCATACCAGCCCCTGAGAAGAGCCTGGGTTCAACTCTGAGACAGAAGACCTAGAGTGTAGATCAGTGTCTCACACACCAACAAGAGCTTTGCCCCCACCTAAAGCGATGGGAAGCCATAGGCTCTGGCCAAGGGGTCTTGAAGGGATGTCTGGTTCTGTGGGAAAGGGGTCTCCACATGGCACAGCTGGGGTGCAGGTACTGGCAGAAGTACAATGAGGCAAGGCTTCCCCATAAACAGGCCCCACCTGGCTCCTCCCAGCTGGAGATGGAAGCCTGGGAGGGAAGTGGTTGGTCCAGCCTGGAGAGCCTGTGGGGCAGGTAAGGGTTGAGAGATTTTATGGAGAGCCTGTGGGGCAGGTAGGGGTTGAGATTTTATAGAGAGCCTGTGGGTGGGGCAGGTAAGAGTTGAGAGATTTTATGGAATGTGGAGGCCTGTGGAGGAGAGAAGCCAGAGGGGTGAGGAGGAACATCAGTCCCTAGAGGGGACTGGACAGGCACTAGCTTTCACTAAGGAGTTACTATTTTGTCCATCATAAACTTGTTTCAGTTAAATTTTCTTCTTTTTTTTTTTCTGAGGTCATTTAATAGATGCAGTATACCTAATTCATATGGCTGTATGAGGATGTTTAAAACTACTGTATATAATGCAGAATATTTTAACATCTTTTACTTGGTAGCTACTTACAATCCTTTCTAAAGGTAAAACATAAATCATTAAAATGTGAGAATCAGATTTAGAGAGCGGACATAAAATCATCAGTCAGTGACTATTATGACTCAGAGGTGCATATTTCTGCTCTTCAATGGAGACTCAGGGTGCCCTCGCCATTAGTTTCTTTAGCCTTAACAGCAGAGTTTTTTGCTTAGGGTCATTGAGACTGAGCACATCTCAGAGTTAATATTCGTTGATAAATTAGTTAAGTAAGAAATAGAAAAAAGCTGAAGTCACGAGAAAATTTGAGAAGACAGAGCACATAAACAGGACTGTAATTGCAAATAGTTTAGGTTTCGCTAGCAAAAATAATCCAAAATCTCAGTGACTTAATAAAGATTCAATTGGGCTGCATATTTAGGAAGAGTTGAGACACTACAGAGTGCACAGCAATCAAATTCCAACCAAAAAAAAAAAAAAA
>NW_022318316.1:0-2843 GCF_002776525.5 Piliocolobus tephrosceles
TTATTAAAGTTGTTTCAAGGTCAGCTCTGGAGTTCTTAGAAACTAAAATAAAAAAATACGACCAGTTTCTGAAGTCAAGATAAAATCATACAATCTTTAACTTAGAAAATTATCTTCTGTGTTGTGTAAGTCGTTCCACTGCAATATGCACTGCAGAAATGTTTCCTGGCAAGAACAGCAAGTCAGAAGCCTTTTCAGCATGGTAAGGAGGGAGAGAGACTATGCTATGTATTAAAAAAATAAGATGAGGAGGAACAATAGAGCCTTAGATAAGTGAGAAGTCTCAAAAGAGACACGTATAAGGGGAGCAGTTGCAACTATGAGGAGCAAAATACGGAATGATGAAAAAAGATGCTTTAAAGAAAGTTTTCCTCAGTACTTTGCAATGCTCTTGCCACCTTCTGAAGAAAGCTGGCTCCTCCTGTACCCTTAGGGTATTTGGACCCAGGCTTTGGAATGGGGTGACCATCTACATCAAACTACCTTAAACTCAAATTTGTGTGCATAGGATAAGAATAATTGGGTTAAACAAAATTCACTTTTAATTTACACTGTCATTCGTTAGTTTGACCAACTTTCTTTACACTGGCCACTTGATCCTTGTCTTATTTGACCAGGGTTGTCAAACAAAGTTTGTTGTTTCCTTCTTTGAAGGAAAGAGTCAGTGTTTCTTCCATTCCAATGCATCCACTTGAGGAATTTTTAATAAAATGGGCAATGAATGGGCAGTAGAAGAAGTTACAGGCCTGCTAATAAAACACTAAGTAATAAACCGTGGAAATTCTAAAATCATTTGCATGAAGACCTTGCTTATTTTGTAACTATTATGTATTATCATACGTATACTTAACTCTTTGAATGTGTTAGTACGTGTTCAAAGTATAACTTAATTTTATATATATATATTTAAATTACATAAAATAAATAAAGTCACTAAAACATTTTTAAACATTTTCTTCTATTTCCTTTCAGTATTTTTATATGCATGCATCTGTACTCGGTAATATTGCTGAATGCATGTTTGTGTTGACAAAGCCTCTCCCCTTGCCAAAAATCCTGTCAGGATCCTCTAAGGCCCCTCTAGGTCTCAGCCTTCAGTGTTCTTCCTAGTGTGACCCACATCTCTCAGGTTTAGGAATAAACTTGCAGAGAATCCCGCACTCTCAATACTGATCACCTTTGATATCTGATCCAATTTGTTATCTCCCACCACTCTCCAGATGATTTCTGATCAGCTTGGCCTGTCTTCAGTAAGAATCCTGTTAGGTCTATTTAACCTAAATCCCCTTTACCCCTAAAGTTTCCTCTTAGTATCCCCAATTGAACAAATTTTCAAACATTAAAAAAAACTTGGACAAAATTAAGTTCAGATAGGTTCAGCTCTTGGCTTTCTGAACACCTGACATATCCTCTTCAAATGGCCTCAAAACAAGAAAATACAAAATGAATAGAAGTAGACATTAGAAATGGGAAAAATGGAGAAATACAGGAATGAACAGAAGTTTCTATTTCAGGTAATTAGATAAATTTTAAGATGCTTATAGTTAACTTTTGTTAATTAGGTTTAGCCCCTTGAACCTTTGAGAACATGTTATTACTATAGTTATTGAACATTATATTTTTTATTTTAACATAGAATGGTATTTTCACTCAAATCTCTTGAAATAGATATTTATAGTTAATCATTAAAATGTATTTAATACTGATTGTTTCATTTTATTAGTATTTTCTTATAAAAATGATTTTGGCCGGGTGTGGTGGTTCACGTCTGTAATCCCAGAACTTTGGGAGGCCAAGGCGGGTGGATCACCTGAGGTCGGAAGTTTGAGACCAGCCTGACAAACATGGAGACGCCCCATCTTTACTAAAAATGCAAAAATTAGCTGGGCGTGGTGGCGCATGCCTGTAATCTCAGCTACATAAAATTAAAAATAAAATTATTATTTTAACTTTATTTCAATATATTTCTTCCATACCTTCATAATGGGTTACCTCAAATGAATTTATTATATAGCTGGAGCTCAAATCTAACTTTATTTATAAAATATGATTACAATTCAGCCTTATTGATTTGCAAAGATTATAAAAGAAAATCAGAGGAAAAAATCCTATACCTTTTATAAATACAATACTTTCCCGAGGTCATGTGCATACATCATGCCTGATGTCAATCATTGATATCCCCAGTCCAAGAACCATATGCCATATGGAACATGTGGACTCTATTCTGTGGCTCCAGAGCAACATGAGACTTCTGTTTTATTTCATTTTTTCCGAATGCCTTTAAAATCATAAAGAAATACTTAATAAATTATAAAGAAATAACATTTTATACATTTTATACCTCATGAAATGAGGTGGATTGTGTTAGTTTACACACTGAAATTTTTATAATTTTATGTTAGACAAATATTGTTCATACTTATTCTCTTCCTTGGTTTGGAGTTAATCTTATGTTTTACCTGAAAGGACAAAGACTTGACCATATGGATTGCTTTAGCTAATGAAATATTAAGGAAAAGTATGTGTGCCACCTTTGGGCATACAAACCTTAAGAGCTGAAATTTCTAATCCTTTCAGCTTGTGTCCCAGATAAAAGAATATATGGAGCAAATTAACATATATATTAATACAGAGATATAGAACATATCACTTACATGACAATAGAAGTTTATTTTTACTTACAAGTAGCTTAATAAGGGATCAAACAAAGGAATTGAAGCTCTCCAATCTGCCATTGGAGCGTATCTTCATAAACCTATCTAAGAATATACATATTTGATTTAGAAGTAAAACAATGCTGACATGTTATTGGAATACAAACTCCATTGGGTTGGAATTTT
>NW_022318317.1:0-2843 GCF_002776525.5 Piliocolobus tephrosceles
AAAATTCCAACCCAATGGAGTTTGTATTCCAATAACATGTCAGCATTGTTTTACTTCTAAATCAAATATGTATATTCTTAGATAGGTTTATGAAGATACGCTCCAATGGCAGATTGGAGAGCTTCAATTCCTTTGTTTGATCCCTTATTAAGCTACTTGTAAGTAAAAATAAACTTCTATTGTCATGTAAGTGATATGTTCTATATCTCTGTATTAATATATATGTTAATTTGCTCCATATATTCTTTTATCTGGGACACAAGCTGAAAGGATTAGAAATTTCAGCTCTTAAGGTTTGTATGCCCAAAGGTGGCACACATACTTTTCCTTAATATTTCATTAGCTAAAGCAATCCATATGGTCAAGTCTTTGTCCTTTCAGGTAAAACATAAGATTAACTCCAAACCAAGGAAGAGAATAAGTATGAACAATATTTGTCTAACATAAAATTATAAAAATTTCAGTGTGTAAACTAACACAATCCACCTCATTTCATGAGGTATAAAATGTATAAAATGTTATTTCTTTATAATTTATTAAGTATTTCTTTATGATTTTAAAGGCATTCGGAAAAAATGAAATAAAACAGAAGTCTCATGTTGCTCTGGAGCCACAGAATAGAGTCCACATGTTCCATATGGCATATGGTTCTTGGACTGGGGATATCAATGATTGACATCAGGCATGATGTATGCACATGACCTCGGGAAAGTATTGTATTTATAAAAGGTATAGGATTTTTTCCTCTGATTTTCTTTTATAATCTTTGCAAATCAATAAGGCTGAATTGTAATCATATTTTATAAATAAAGTTAGATTTGAGCTCCAGCTATATAATAAATTCATTTGAGGTAACCCATTATGAAGGTATGGAAGAAATATATTGAAATAAAGTTAAAATAATAATTTTATTTTTAATTTTATGTAGCTGAGATTACAGGCATGCGCCACCACGCCCAGCTAATTTTTGCATTTTTAGTAAAGATGGGGCGTCTCCATGTTTGTCAGGCTGGTCTCAAACTTCCGACCTCAGGTGATCCACCCGCCTTGGCCTCCCAAAGTTCTGGGATTACAGACGTGAACCACCACACCCGGCCAAAATCATTTTTATAAGAAAATACTAATAAAATGAAACAATCAGTATTAAATACATTTTAATGATTAACTATAAATATCTATTTCAAGAGATTTGAGTGAAAATACCATTCTATGTTAAAATAAAAAATATAATGTTCAATAACTATAGTAATAACATGTTCTCAAAGGTTCAAGGGGCTAAACCTAATTAACAAAAGTTAACTATAAGCATCTTAAAATTTATCTAATTACCTGAAATAGAAACTTCTGTTCATTCCTGTATTTCTCCATTTTTCCCATTTCTAATGTCTACTTCTATTCATTTTGTATTTTCTTGTTTTGAGGCCATTTGAAGAGGATATGTCAGGTGTTCAGAAAGCCAAGAGCTGAACCTATCTGAACTTAATTTTGTCCAAGTTTTTTTTAATGTTTGAAAATTTGTTCAATTGGGGATACTAAGAGGAAACTTTAGGGGTAAAGGGGATTTAGGTTAAATAGACCTAACAGGATTCTTACTGAAGACAGGCCAAGCTGATCAGAAATCATCTGGAGAGTGGTGGGAGATAACAAATTGGATCAGATATCAAAGGTGATCAGTATTGAGAGTGCGGGATTCTCTGCAAGTTTATTCCTAAACCTGAGAGATGTGGGTCACACTAGGAAGAACACTGAAGGCTGAGACCTAGAGGGGCCTTAGAGGATCCTGACAGGATTTTTGGCAAGGGGAGAGGCTTTGTCAACACAAACATGCATTCAGCAATATTACCGAGTACAGATGCATGCATATAAAAATACTGAAAGGAAATAGAAGAAAATGTTTAAAAATGTTTTAGTGACTTTATTTATTTTATGTAATTTAAATATATATATATAAAATTAAGTTATACTTTGAACACGTACTAACACATTCAAAGAGTTAAGTATACGTATGATAATACATAATAGTTACAAAATAAGCAAGGTCTTCATGCAAATGATTTTAGAATTTCCACGGTTTATTACTTAGTGTTTTATTAGCAGGCCTGTAACTTCTTCTACTGCCCATTCATTGCCCATTTTATTAAAAATTCCTCAAGTGGATGCATTGGAATGGAAGAAACACTGACTCTTTCCTTCAAAGAAGGAAACAACAAACTTTGTTTGACAACCCTGGTCAAATAAGACAAGGATCAAGTGGCCAGTGTAAAGAAAGTTGGTCAAACTAACGAATGACAGTGTAAATTAAAAGTGAATTTTGTTTAACCCAATTATTCTTATCCTATGCACACAAATTTGAGTTTAAGGTAGTTTGATGTAGATGGTCACCCCATTCCAAAGCCTGGGTCCAAATACCCTAAGGGTACAGGAGGAGCCAGCTTTCTTCAGAAGGTGGCAAGAGCATTGCAAAGTACTGAGGAAAACTTTCTTTAAAGCATCTTTTTTCATCATTCCGTATTTTGCTCCTCATAGTTGCAACTGCTCCCCTTATACGTGTCTCTTTTGAGACTTCTCACTTATCTAAGGCTCTATTGTTCCTCCTCATCTTATTTTTTTAATACATAGCATAGTCTCTCTCCCTCCTTACCATGCTGAAAAGGCTTCTGACTTGCTGTTCTTGCCAGGAAACATTTCTGCAGTGCATATTGCAGTGGAACGACTTACACAACACAGAAGATAATTTTCTAAGTTAAAGATTGTATGATTTTATCTTGACTTCAGAAACTGGTCGTATTTTTTTATTTTAGTTTCTAAGAACTCCAGAGCTGACCTTGAAACAACTTTAATAA
>NW_022318318.1:0-2309 GCF_002776525.5 Piliocolobus tephrosceles
TAGACAGGTTAAAATTTCTTTAACAGATTCACAGAGACTGGAAGCACCATGCCCAGCAAATTTTTGTATTTTTAGTAGACATGAGGTTTAACTATGTTGGACAGGCTGGTCTCAAACTTCTGACCTCGTGATCTGCCCACCTCAGTCTCCCAAAGTCATTTTTGACTGAGTAATTCCTTAAATACTTACCATTTTCTTCCTTTAAGAATATTTTATAAAATATTTATACATCGATTAATATTATTTGCCTTTACCTAACAGAAGTAGATATGTATCATTTTCTGATGCAGGTGGAGACTTAATAATTGAGAAAAATAATATAATCTATAAGGCTGTAGTAAAGGTTCAACCAAAAAATCAAGAGTTTGATCACCTATGTAGATAAAGGGAAGAAATGTATAAAGTTCAACCTTTGCACTACATTTGAAGGAAGTAGTTTGAAATCATTTATTTTATAAAGGCTTTGTAATCCAAGAATTAAAAATACTAATGTTTTTCCATTTTAGGTATTCACATAAAAAATCTATTACCTACCTTATAAAACTATCAAGTATGTTGAATATTTTTAGCATAGTGGTTTTGTTTATCCTGATTTAATCTTGAATATTAAAAACAAAAATAATGTTAATTTCAGTTTACTGTTCAGGCAAATCATTTTCTTTTTTGATAAAATGTATTTGTGTTGCTACCCACAGAGATGGAGCTACAGATTTTCTTATTCAAGTTATCAAAATGCCAACCACCTTTATAATGTTAGCAGTCACCGCCAAATCAATTTTCATTATATCTGGGGGAAAAAATGTCTTCTTAAAAACTGATATAGCTGAAACTGTATGTATGTTGTATTATATCACAAAATACATATAATTATAATGATGAAAAATTTGTTAAGAAAGTTTTCCAAAGCATTTTAGTTAAGATTACATTTAGGTGGGTAAGAAATTTTTCATTTCCAAAAAATCATGAAACAATGGTAAATTGAGTTGCTATTTCACAATATTTGAATTGCAGTAGTATGAAGTGTGCAGCTAAATGCATGCTATTTATGAGACATTGGTTATGACAAAGGCATAGTGACATAATTGATTTCCCTTTGCACTCTGAGTTTGAGAATAATTAAGTAAATGACATATAAATGAACAAGAAATATTTCCATTGATCGTATTAGGCATTATTATTTAACTATATCAGTGTACTTAATGGAAAAAAATGTACATATCACTATAAATTGTTCTCTCTGCTAGCATATATCTTCATTTTGAAAGGAGAAAGTTAATGTTATTAATCATTTTATTAAATAAAGCAAAGAGATATCAGCCCTAATTATAATAATTACTTCATGATATGTTTGGCTAAACCTGTTTATTAAAACAGAGTTCTATATTTGAAAGATACTATATAACATTTTATTTACATGTTTTGATTGAAGTCTACTGAAAATACACCAGAAAACCTAACAGATACACTTAACATAAGAGAAACATTTTCCTACACTGCTTCACTTTTTCAAAGATGTTATCCTCCTAGCTAATGACTTACTCTAAAAAGATTATTAGAAGTGGCTGAAAAGAAATGCTAAGTTTAAATATGTGAAGAGGGAAAGTTTGAACATTTACTATTTATTGCCTACCTTTGAGCTTTGTTATGCTCTCAAGTGACTCTTAAGAAAATTTCACACTTCGACAATATTCAGAGAAATAAGAGACATGACATTGTTAAATACCATCAATATGCCTGCTACTCCATTTTGAAATGTTCCTGAATTCAAAATATCCCAAAACAGTTCAGAATATCTAGCTTCTGATGTCAGGATTTACTCTTAACAGAAAAATTTTGAACGAAGAAACACAAATATGTAATGAAATATCATAGTATCCCTCACTAATTATTAAAGAAAGACTGCCCAAAGACGAGATTTATCTTCTTACTTGAAAAACAAAATCAAGGAAACACCCACAGAAATACAAGAATGTGGATAGGAGGGAATGAAGTAACTACTGAAAGAAAACAAAGGAGTTAAACCCTGCTACTGCCCTAATTTAGTGGCTACAAGGCAGTGAGGCAGAGAAAATGAGCTCCTAGTGTACAAAGCCAAGAGTTCCAGGAGACTAAGGTAGCTAGAGTGTCTAGATCTGAGAAGCTAAGATTCAAAGAGAGAAATCTCTGATATCTATAGATGTTTTCCTTTCAGTGCTCAGCAGAATACTGATTAGTGTGTACATGTGAGTAATCTGCTCACTGCCAGGGAAATCAGCATCTTCAAAGATTAAAAACAAACAAACAATAACAGCAACAAAAACCAGTACCTG
>NW_022318319.1:0-2309 GCF_002776525.5 Piliocolobus tephrosceles
CAGGTACTGGTTTTTGTTGCTGTTATTGTTTGTTTGTTTTTAATCTTTGAAGATGCTGATTTCCCTGGCAGTGAGCAGATTACTCACATGTACACACTAATCAGTATTCTGCTGAGCACTGAAAGGAAAACATCTATAGATATCAGAGATTTCTCTCTTTGAATCTTAGCTTCTCAGATCTAGACACTCTAGCTACCTTAGTCTCCTGGAACTCTTGGCTTTGTACACTAGGAGCTCATTTTCTCTGCCTCACTGCCTTGTAGCCACTAAATTAGGGCAGTAGCAGGGTTTAACTCCTTTGTTTTCTTTCAGTAGTTACTTCATTCCCTCCTATCCACATTCTTGTATTTCTGTGGGTGTTTCCTTGATTTTGTTTTTCAAGTAAGAAGATAAATCTCGTCTTTGGGCAGTCTTTCTTTAATAATTAGTGAGGGATACTATGATATTTCATTACATATTTGTGTTTCTTCGTTCAAAATTTTTCTGTTAAGAGTAAATCCTGACATCAGAAGCTAGATATTCTGAACTGTTTTGGGATATTTTGAATTCAGGAACATTTCAAAATGGAGTAGCAGGCATATTGATGGTATTTAACAATGTCATGTCTCTTATTTCTCTGAATATTGTCGAAGTGTGAAATTTTCTTAAGAGTCACTTGAGAGCATAACAAAGCTCAAAGGTAGGCAATAAATAGTAAATGTTCAAACTTTCCCTCTTCACATATTTAAACTTAGCATTTCTTTTCAGCCACTTCTAATAATCTTTTTAGAGTAAGTCATTAGCTAGGAGGATAACATCTTTGAAAAAGTGAAGCAGTGTAGGAAAATGTTTCTCTTATGTTAAGTGTATCTGTTAGGTTTTCTGGTGTATTTTCAGTAGACTTCAATCAAAACATGTAAATAAAATGTTATATAGTATCTTTCAAATATAGAACTCTGTTTTAATAAACAGGTTTAGCCAAACATATCATGAAGTAATTATTATAATTAGGGCTGATATCTCTTTGCTTTATTTAATAAAATGATTAATAACATTAACTTTCTCCTTTCAAAATGAAGATATATGCTAGCAGAGAGAACAATTTATAGTGATATGTACATTTTTTTCCATTAAGTACACTGATATAGTTAAATAATAATGCCTAATACGATCAATGGAAATATTTCTTGTTCATTTATATGTCATTTACTTAATTATTCTCAAACTCAGAGTGCAAAGGGAAATCAATTATGTCACTATGCCTTTGTCATAACCAATGTCTCATAAATAGCATGCATTTAGCTGCACACTTCATACTACTGCAATTCAAATATTGTGAAATAGCAACTCAATTTACCATTGTTTCATGATTTTTTGGAAATGAAAAATTTCTTACCCACCTAAATGTAATCTTAACTAAAATGCTTTGGAAAACTTTCTTAACAAATTTTTCATCATTATAATTATATGTATTTTGTGATATAATACAACATACATACAGTTTCAGCTATATCAGTTTTTAAGAAGACATTTTTTCCCCCAGATATAATGAAAATTGATTTGGCGGTGACTGCTAACATTATAAAGGTGGTTGGCATTTTGATAACTTGAATAAGAAAATCTGTAGCTCCATCTCTGTGGGTAGCAACACAAATACATTTTATCAAAAAAGAAAATGATTTGCCTGAACAGTAAACTGAAATTAACATTATTTTTGTTTTTAATATTCAAGATTAAATCAGGATAAACAAAACCACTATGCTAAAAATATTCAACATACTTGATAGTTTTATAAGGTAGGTAATAGATTTTTTATGTGAATACCTAAAATGGAAAAACATTAGTATTTTTAATTCTTGGATTACAAAGCCTTTATAAAATAAATGATTTCAAACTACTTCCTTCAAATGTAGTGCAAAGGTTGAACTTTATACATTTCTTCCCTTTATCTACATAGGTGATCAAACTCTTGATTTTTTGGTTGAACCTTTACTACAGCCTTATAGATTATATTATTTTTCTCAATTATTAAGTCTCCACCTGCATCAGAAAATGATACATATCTACTTCTGTTAGGTAAAGGCAAATAATATTAATCGATGTATAAATATTTTATAAAATATTCTTAAAGGAAGAAAATGGTAAGTATTTAAGGAATTACTCAGTCAAAAATGACTTTGGGAGACTGAGGTGGGCAGATCACGAGGTCAGAAGTTTGAGACCAGCCTGTCCAACATAGTTAAACCTCATGTCTACTAAAAATACAAAAATTTGCTGGGCATGGTGCTTCCAGTCTCTGTGAATCTGTTAAAGAAATTTTAACCTGTCTA
>NW_022318320.1:0-2582 GCF_002776525.5 Piliocolobus tephrosceles
TGATTAATCTGCACCTTCCCGGGCGTCAGCTGCATTCTCGCACACACCGGAAGAGTTGGTGGTGAAGAAGAACCCGGAAGTGCACCATCCTGCCTCCGTTCGTCCAAACAGTCCAACCTTTTATTGATAATAGTGATAAAGGGGCGCCGTGGTCTGTCTGGCTACTTCCTGCTGTTAAGGGGCGTCGTTAAGGTCGGGGCCCATGGTTGGTATTTGGACGTATGGATGAAGAATAAAATAAGGCACAGTATTAGTATAGGAATGAGGAATGGAAGCATTTGTTGGAATATGGGCAAAACCCAGAAGGATGGTCCTGGCAAGGTTGGGGAGTATGAGATAGTTAAGAAAATTTAGTAAGTTTGAGGCAAGTGGGGGAAAGCCAAACTGATTTCCACTGATTGCTTTCGGTAGGGGCCCTTTTTAGCTGGGAATGAGGAACCAGTGCGCAAAGTAGTTGTTGGCCAGGCAGCAATTAAGGAATGGAGTTTTTCGTGGAGTGGATGGCTTTCCGCTTACTCCTACTACAGAGATATTGGATGGAAGGCTAGGTCCAGAGAAGGACGGCAAAACAGAATAGGTAGCCTCACTGTCGATTAAAAAATTGTCTTACCCGCTACCAGGAGAGTTACCCGCGGCTCGGCGAGGGTGATGGGGTTCCCCGAGTCTCGGCACCTTCAGTTGTCGTCGTCCAGATGTAGGAGCTGGAAGGAGCTCCCAGGATCCTGGGAAAGGGGGTCACGTGGAGACGCAACACCTGTTCTCAGGGTGAGGCAATCAGACTTCCAGTGTCCTCCGGGCTGGCAAGCAGGGCAGGGGGTTGCTGGTGGACGAAGGTTAGGACATTCACTGGCCTAATGTCCTGATGCCTTGCACTTATAGCAAGGCTGCGTTGGGGCTCGGGGACCCTGTGGACACCTGTTGGCATAGTGTCCTGCCTTGCCGCACTTATAGCAAGCTCCTTTCATGGCCTTGGAGTCTGTGGGGTGTGTGCTCTCTGGCCTGGGGTTACGACTGGGCTGTAAAGCCGCTGCTAGGAGCTGAACCTTCTGTTCAAGGCGAGCTTGCCGTCTCCTCTCTGGAGTTATAGACCTTAAAGGCTAATTTAACTAGGTCTTGTATTGGTGTCTGAGGACCATCCTCTACCTTTTGAAGTTTTTTTACGAATGTCAGGAGCTGATTGAGAAATGAAATAAGATGCCAAAATGGTGGCCCCTGTGGGGGAGGCCGGATCTAACCGGGTATATTGGGTTAGAACCTCAGTCAGTTTAGGGTAGAGGTTAGGATAACCGGGAGGTCATGCCAAGTTAAGTCATAGGCCAGACAAAGGTGTCTAAATTCCTTTATGGTAGGATTAGCTGAGAAATCACCTAAACGCTTCTCAATTTTGGAAAGATCAGCCAATGAAAAAGGGACATGTACTCTGACTACCCCCTCCGCCCCAGCCACCTCTCGCAAAGGTGCTAACACTGTAGGAGGGTGTGGGCAGAGATAGGGGACTCAAGACAGCCAGTTGGGGGCCCCGAAGGAGGCACGGGACCGAGTGGATTACTAGTAGATAAGGAGGAGGAAGGAGGAGTCTGGGCAGGAAGGGAGGGGGTGGAGAGAAGGAGGAGTATAGGGAGAGAGCTTAAGGCCCAAAAGCCTTGTACGTAATTAATTTCGGACCACTTGCCTAGCCGCTGGCAGAAATTGCTGAGGTCGATCACGCCACAGTGGAAAGGAAAATTAACCGCCTCCTCCTAAGGTCTTGTTCGAGCTATAAGGTTTTTAAATTGGCTAGGAGGCACCCTAAGGGGGTGCTCTTTGGAAATTTGGACTGGGGGTTTCCCATTTGTTTCCTCTTTACCAACACAATGGACACAATGGAAATGGAAGTGGATCTCTGCCTGGCTTCAAAGCATCCTTTGGAACCAGCAGAGACAGACTGGAGGCTCATGGAGCCAAAGTGGAGATTACCTTCAGGCGGACGGCTCGGTCCTGAACGGGTCTCCGAGCCACTTGGTGGCTCAAAATGGACCTCGGACCTGCGCAGGATTTTGGCCGAGGGAGGTAAAGAGGAGACAAGGGCACTTACCCCAGAGAGGCCGTGAGAGTGTGAGAGTGAGGGAAGCGGGTCTCAGGTCCTGGTCCGTCTGCGGCGTGGAACGAGGAGGAGGAGGAGGCTCCCCGGACCCTGGGGGCCCTGAGGAGGGGTCTCCTCCCGGGTTCGGCACCAACTGATTTGTTTTTCTAAGACCACCAGAGTGGGCACAAAAGAACCAGCGAGTAGGCAAGGCTAAAAGCAAAACTGCAAATTTATTCTTTGGTCATCTAGCTTCAGGGACCGGAGCTGGCGGGGGGGGGTGGAGTTTCTAATACAGTCCCGACAAGAGTGGGGGCTGAGAAAGCCCGCCCCCCGCGCATCTGCTGGGAGCGACTTTTCTAGGAGTGGAAGGGCAATAGGCGGGGCACGGGCATGTCGGGGGAGGGGGGCGCTCCGCAGGTGCCACCAGGTAAATCTTGGTCTCTTCGGATTGACATCACCTGGTGCATGCCTGATTAATCTGCACCTTCCCGGGCGTCAGCTGCATTCTCGCACACAC
>NW_022318321.1:0-1166 GCF_002776525.5 Piliocolobus tephrosceles
GAAGGCCATTACATAATGGTAAAGGGATCAATTCAACAGGAAGAGCTGACTATCCTAAATATATATACACCCAATACAGGAGCACCCAGATTCATAAAGCAAGTCCTTAGAGATTTACAAAGAGACTTAGACTCCCATACAATAATAATGGGAGACTTCGACACTCCACTGTCAACATTAGACAGATCAACGAGACAGAAAGTTAACAAGGATATCCAGGAATTGAACTCATCTCTTCACCAAGCAGACCTAATAGACATCTATAGAGCTCTCCACCCAAAATCAACAGAATATACATTCTTCTCAGTAACACATCACACTTATTCCAAAATTGACCACATAATTGGAAGTAAAGCACTCCTCAGCAAATGTAAAAGAACAGAAATTATAACAAACTGTCTCTCAGACCACAGTGCAATCAAACTAGAACTCAGAACTAAGAAACTCAATCAAAACTGCTCAACTACATGGAAACTGAACAACCTGCTCCTGAATGACTACTGGGTACATAACGAAATGAAGGCAGAATCAAAGATGTTCTTTGAAACCAATGAGAACAAAGATACAACATACCAGAATCTCTGGGACACATTTAAAGCAGTGTGTAGAGGGAAATTTATAGCACTAAATGCCCACAAGAGAAAGCTGGAAAGATCTAAAATTGACACTCTAACATCACAATTAAAAGAAATGGAGAAGCAAGAGCAAACACATTCAAAAGCTAGCAGAAGGCAAGAAATAACTAAGATCAGAGCAGAACTGAAGGAGATAGAGACACAAAAAACCCTCCAAAAAATCAATGAATCCAGGAGTTGGTTTTTTGAAAAAATCAACAAAATTGACAGACCGCTAGCAAGACTAATAAAGAAGAAAAGAGAGAAGAATCAGATAGATGCAATAAAAAATGATAAAGGGGATATCACCACGGACCCCACAGAAATACAAACTACCATCAGAGAATACTATAAACACCTCTACGCAAATCAACTAGAAAATCTAGAAGAAATGGATAATTTCCTGGACACGTACACTCTCCCAAGACTAAACCAGGAAGAAGTCGAATCCCTGAATAGACCAATAGCAGGCTCTGAAATTGAGGCAATAATTAATAGCCTACCAACCAAAAAAAGCCCAGGACCAGATGGATTCACAGCTGAATTCTACCA
>NW_022318322.1:0-2582 GCF_002776525.5 Piliocolobus tephrosceles
GTGTGTGCGAGAATGCAGCTGACGCCCGGGAAGGTGCAGATTAATCAGGCATGCACCAGGTGATGTCAATCCGAAGAGACCAAGATTTACCTGGTGGCACCTGCGGAGCGCCCCCCTCCCCCGACATGCCCGTGCCCCGCCTATTGCCCTTCCACTCCTAGAAAAGTCGCTCCCAGCAGATGCGCGGGGGGCGGGCTTTCTCAGCCCCCACTCTTGTCGGGACTGTATTAGAAACTCCACCCCCCCCCGCCAGCTCCGGTCCCTGAAGCTAGATGACCAAAGAATAAATTTGCAGTTTTGCTTTTAGCCTTGCCTACTCGCTGGTTCTTTTGTGCCCACTCTGGTGGTCTTAGAAAAACAAATCAGTTGGTGCCGAACCCGGGAGGAGACCCCTCCTCAGGGCCCCCAGGGTCCGGGGAGCCTCCTCCTCCTCCTCGTTCCACGCCGCAGACGGACCAGGACCTGAGACCCGCTTCCCTCACTCTCACACTCTCACGGCCTCTCTGGGGTAAGTGCCCTTGTCTCCTCTTTACCTCCCTCGGCCAAAATCCTGCGCAGGTCCGAGGTCCATTTTGAGCCACCAAGTGGCTCGGAGACCCGTTCAGGACCGAGCCGTCCGCCTGAAGGTAATCTCCACTTTGGCTCCATGAGCCTCCAGTCTGTCTCTGCTGGTTCCAAAGGATGCTTTGAAGCCAGGCAGAGATCCACTTCCATTTCCATTGTGTCCATTGTGTTGGTAAAGAGGAAACAAATGGGAAACCCCCAGTCCAAATTTCCAAAGAGCACCCCCTTAGGGTGCCTCCTAGCCAATTTAAAAACCTTATAGCTCGAACAAGACCTTAGGAGGAGGCGGTTAATTTTCCTTTCCACTGTGGCGTGATCGACCTCAGCAATTTCTGCCAGCGGCTAGGCAAGTGGTCCGAAATTAATTACGTACAAGGCTTTTGGGCCTTAAGCTCTCTCCCTATACTCCTCCTTCTCTCCACCCCCTCCCTTCCTGCCCAGACTCCTCCTTCCTCCTCCTTATCTACTAGTAATCCACTCGGTCCCGTGCCTCCTTCGGGGCCCCCAACTGGCTGTCTTGAGTCCCCTATCTCTGCCCACACCCTCCTACAGTGTTAGCACCTTTGCGAGAGGTGGCTGGGGCGGAGGGGGTAGTCAGAGTACATGTCCCTTTTTCATTGGCTGATCTTTCCAAAATTGAGAAGCGTTTAGGTGATTTCTCAGCTAATCCTACCATAAAGGAATTTAGACACCTTTGTCTGGCCTATGACTTAACTTGGCATGACCTCCCGGTTATCCTAACCTCTACCCTAAACTGACTGAGGTTCTAACCCAATATACCCGGTTAGATCCGGCCTCCCCCACAGGGGCCACCATTTTGGCATCTTATTTCATTTCTCAATCAGCTCCTGACATTCGTAAAAAAACTTCAAAAGGTAGAGGATGGTCCTCAGACACCAATACAAGACCTAGTTAAATTAGCCTTTAAGGTCTATAACTCCAGAGAGGAGACGGCAAGCTCGCCTTGAACAGAAGGTTCAGCTCCTAGCAGCGGCTTTACAGCCCAGTCGTAACCCCAGGCCAGAGAGCACACACCCCACAGACTCCAAGGCCATGAAAGGAGCTTGCTATAAGTGCGGCAAGGCAGGACACTATGCCAACAGGTGTCCACAGGGTCCCCGAGCCCCAACGCAGCCTTGCTATAAGTGCAAGGCATCAGGACATTAGGCCAGTGAATGTCCTAACCTTCGTCCACCAGCAACCCCCTGCCCTGCTTGCCAGCCCGGAGGACACTGGAAGTCTGATTGCCTCACCCTGAGAACAGGTGTTGCGTCTCCACGTGACCCCCTTTCCCAGGATCCTGGGAGCTCCTTCCAGCTCCTACATCTGGACGACGACAACTGAAGGTGCCGAGACTCGGGGAACCCCATCACCCTCGCCGAGCCGCGGGTAACTCTCCTGGTAGCGGGTAAGACAATTTTTTAATCGACAGTGAGGCTACCTATTCTGTTTTGCCGTCCTTCTCTGGACCTAGCCTTCCATCCAATATCTCTGTAGTAGGAGTAAGCGGAAAGCCATCCACTCCACGAAAAACTCCATTCCTTAATTGCTGCCTGGCCAACAACTACTTTGCGCACTGGTTCCTCATTCCCAGCTAAAAAGGGCCCCTACCGAAAGCAATCAGTGGAAATCAGTTTGGCTTTCCCCCACTTGCCTCAAACTTACTAAATTTTCTTAACTATCTCATACTCCCCAACCTTGCCAGGACCATCCTTCTGGGTTTTGCCCATATTCCAACAAATGCTTCCATTCCTCATTCCTATACTAATACTGTGCCTTATTTTATTCTTCATCCATACGTCCAAATACCAACCATGGGCCCCGACCTTAACGACGCCCCTTAACAGCAGGAAGTAGCCAGACAGACCACGGCGCCCCTTTATCACTATTATCAATAAAAGGTTGGACTGTTTGGACGAACGGAGGCAGGATGGTGCACTTCCGGGTTCTTCTTCACCACCAACTCTTCCGGTGTGTGCGAGAATGCAGCTGACGCCCGGGAAGGTGCAGATTAATCA
>NW_022318323.1:0-2663 GCF_002776525.5 Piliocolobus tephrosceles
ATTGACCTAGGAAAAATAAACAAATAGTCTTCAGGGACCCAGAGCCAAGTCAGAAAAACAAATTAAAGTCTGGAAGCTTAAGTGTGAAAAAAAAAAACCCCACAAAATAGTGATTTGGGAGTCCAGGGCCAAATGGGAAGAAGGACTGAGGGGAAAGGCCCTGCACAATGACCAGATTGTCTAGGGAGAAGGTCATAGCAGTCTTGCTTTCTCTTAAAACTCGACTTAAACCAGAAACCAAGACTGTAGGATGTGCCTTGAGTAAGAGGTCTCTTGAATTTACTTCAGATTTTCTAACACAAAAACACTAAAGATTAGAAAAAACATGGATTTTTATGAGTTGATGTAATTTTAAAGATGCAGTCAGCATTTCATTCATATTTAGGCATAATGGCATAATGGTTGTGCTAAAGATTCGTAAATCTCACAAAGTTCAAACTTTGAAACCTTTGGCAGTTTATTTAGCTTCCTCCTCTATAGAATATATACACAATAAGATAATTCACCTCATAGGATTGTTGAAAGGATTAAACAAAATAGGCCTTCTAACAGCTTAGCACAAGTTCTGTCACATAGCATGTATTCAGTAAATGTTAGCTTAATGCTGGTAGAATTACCATTTGAGCATCTATCTGCCTGAGACTGATATCTGAATTTACATGCCAATTAAAATTTTTATGTTGTAATGTTTTGATATGTCATATTAAATCTAAAGAAGACTTTATTTACTAATATTAAGATATGAAACTTGCACAGATCTATCACTATTGGTAACAGAGGGTACAAATCTTAGTCCACAAACTCAAGTATACAAGAAATGTTTTAATTTCTATTTCAAGCCCCCCATTACACTAGAAGCTAGAAAAATAATCTCAGTCAACTTGAGCTTCCCACTCCCAAACCCAGTTACATTGGGATTACATATATGTTCTGGGGGCCATCATCTGTTGTTAGTTGTCAACATCTGACCATGCTACTGTCTGCTGAGACTTATGTTCTAGTTGCCAGTCCACAAAGCTGACAGTTGTGTCCTCCTTGTATTGGACACCAGTTTCTGTAACTTTTGGGAGAGTGATAAAATTAATGAGACACTAGAAGTCCCTACCCCATCCCTCTACTAGCCTCCGGCTTATGGAAAATGATCTGCTGCTCCTCCAACCATTATGCTGGGGCACAAAGGTACTCTGTGAGGCTATTTCAGTCCCCCTTTGTAAGTCTAACATACCATATTGCTGTCTCTACTATATTGTTCCTGGGCTAGCATAGGGTGAACTCTGGGGGTGAACTCTAGCACAGGGTGAACATAGGGTGAACTCCAAATTAAATAGAAAAAATGATGTTCCTTCTGTTCTTGAATTTCCCAAAATTATGCAGAGGGAGATGTTCTACTATCCCTTAAACTTGTACCCCACCCCCACTTCAGAATCAATCCAGGAGAAAGCTGGGTAGAGGTTCTTTTTCAGGTACCCAGCATCTAGGCTCTTTTCTTTTCCTCTGTCCAGAGAGTCTTCAGTCTTGGGGACAGGAAAAACTGGCTTTGACCTGTCAGGTGTTTTTCTAATTCTTTTGTCTCAAGGCTGAATCTTGGCTTTTAAAATTTTTAAAAATCAAAGATTTGAAAACTTTTCCAAAAGTAATGTCTAGTTCATAGTCTAACTGCCTCAATGAGTAAAGTCATGGGGAAAAAATAAACAAAACAACCAAAAATACTGATTAATATCTCAAAATACATCAAAATAGGAGGGATATCTGTTTTTTCTTTTTATCTAAAACTACATTTTAAATACATATAAGTAAAATACTTTGATTTTCAAAAATAAAGTCTCCCAAGTGAAATATTTTCTTCTAGTTAAAAACATGAATTTCTTCATCTATTATTTAAAAGTGCTGGAGTTTATAATTCCTTTCAGCCCAAATTGCAAATATCAACTATACCCATTACATGCATGCAGGTGGTTCTAACATCAGCTTGCCAGAGGAGGATTTCTCAGTGTTTCCAGTTCCTATCCTTGCCTCTTTATTTCCTTCTACAATCTGCTGGTCAATCTGTTCCTCAGTCACTTCTTGTTACTCTCCAAATTTACTCCATCCTCTTTTTATAATCTGCTATCCAAAAGAATGTGTAGCTTTCCTTTTTGTAAAATTTGACCATGTCTGCATGTTATCTCCTTAAGAAGTTCAGACACAATAAATCTGTGGAGTCTAGAGAAAACGTGAAAACAGAGATATTTGGTAATATAATTTGATGGTGCTGATACTAATTTTTAAAGCTCCTGATAATTTCAAAGACCCATGTATTTGTATTACATTTTGATCACTGTTACCTAGGTCATCAACGAGCCCCCTTGAAATACAATACGGCCACATTCGTCTTTCTAGAACTTCTTCTTCTGATACAATGGGTAACAGATAGCAACTCTTCAATCACCATTAAACTAAAGAACAATAAGATAGTTGGCTGTTTTCAAACAGTAATGCATAGCAAGACCATTCTACTCTGTCACATACCATATACTGTATGTCCACTATATTTCAAAAGTATAAGTGTAGCAATAATTACGGGTAACAATGTTTTTAGAATTGGATTATTGTAAGTTCATAGCAGATAAGAGTTCCTTAACACATTTAAGGAAGAAGACAGTAAAGTACATTTTACATTTCTG
>NW_022318324.1:0-2663 GCF_002776525.5 Piliocolobus tephrosceles
CAGAAATGTAAAATGTACTTTACTGTCTTCTTCCTTAAATGTGTTAAGGAACTCTTATCTGCTATGAACTTACAATAATCCAATTCTAAAAACATTGTTACCCGTAATTATTGCTACACTTATACTTTTGAAATATAGTGGACATACAGTATATGGTATGTGACAGAGTAGAATGGTCTTGCTATGCATTACTGTTTGAAAACAGCCAACTATCTTATTGTTCTTTAGTTTAATGGTGATTGAAGAGTTGCTATCTGTTACCCATTGTATCAGAAGAAGAAGTTCTAGAAAGACGAATGTGGCCGTATTGTATTTCAAGGGGGCTCGTTGATGACCTAGGTAACAGTGATCAAAATGTAATACAAATACATGGGTCTTTGAAATTATCAGGAGCTTTAAAAATTAGTATCAGCACCATCAAATTATATTACCAAATATCTCTGTTTTCACGTTTTCTCTAGACTCCACAGATTTATTGTGTCTGAACTTCTTAAGGAGATAACATGCAGACATGGTCAAATTTTACAAAAAGGAAAGCTACACATTCTTTTGGATAGCAGATTATAAAAAGAGGATGGAGTAAATTTGGAGAGTAACAAGAAGTGACTGAGGAACAGATTGACCAGCAGATTGTAGAAGGAAATAAAGAGGCAAGGATAGGAACTGGAAACACTGAGAAATCCTCCTCTGGCAAGCTGATGTTAGAACCACCTGCATGCATGTAATGGGTATAGTTGATATTTGCAATTTGGGCTGAAAGGAATTATAAACTCCAGCACTTTTAAATAATAGATGAAGAAATTCATGTTTTTAACTAGAAGAAAATATTTCACTTGGGAGACTTTATTTTTGAAAATCAAAGTATTTTACTTATATGTATTTAAAATGTAGTTTTAGATAAAAAGAAAAAACAGATATCCCTCCTATTTTGATGTATTTTGAGATATTAATCAGTATTTTTGGTTGTTTTGTTTATTTTTTCCCCATGACTTTACTCATTGAGGCAGTTAGACTATGAACTAGACATTACTTTTGGAAAAGTTTTCAAATCTTTGATTTTTAAAAATTTTAAAAGCCAAGATTCAGCCTTGAGACAAAAGAATTAGAAAAACACCTGACAGGTCAAAGCCAGTTTTTCCTGTCCCCAAGACTGAAGACTCTCTGGACAGAGGAAAAGAAAAGAGCCTAGATGCTGGGTACCTGAAAAAGAACCTCTACCCAGCTTTCTCCTGGATTGATTCTGAAGTGGGGGTGGGGTACAAGTTTAAGGGATAGTAGAACATCTCCCTCTGCATAATTTTGGGAAATTCAAGAACAGAAGGAACATCATTTTTTCTATTTAATTTGGAGTTCACCCTATGTTCACCCTGTGCTAGAGTTCACCCCCAGAGTTCACCCTATGCTAGCCCAGGAACAATATAGTAGAGACAGCAATATGGTATGTTAGACTTACAAAGGGGGACTGAAATAGCCTCACAGAGTACCTTTGTGCCCCAGCATAATGGTTGGAGGAGCAGCAGATCATTTTCCATAAGCCGGAGGCTAGTAGAGGGATGGGGTAGGGACTTCTAGTGTCTCATTAATTTTATCACTCTCCCAAAAGTTACAGAAACTGGTGTCCAATACAAGGAGGACACAACTGTCAGCTTTGTGGACTGGCAACTAGAACATAAGTCTCAGCAGACAGTAGCATGGTCAGATGTTGACAACTAACAACAGATGATGGCCCCCAGAACATATATGTAATCCCAATGTAACTGGGTTTGGGAGTGGGAAGCTCAAGTTGACTGAGATTATTTTTCTAGCTTCTAGTGTAATGGGGGGCTTGAAATAGAAATTAAAACATTTCTTGTATACTTGAGTTTGTGGACTAAGATTTGTACCCTCTGTTACCAATAGTGATAGATCTGTGCAAGTTTCATATCTTAATATTAGTAAATAAAGTCTTCTTTAGATTTAATATGACATATCAAAACATTACAACATAAAAATTTTAATTGGCATGTAAATTCAGATATCAGTCTCAGGCAGATAGATGCTCAAATGGTAATTCTACCAGCATTAAGCTAACATTTACTGAATACATGCTATGTGACAGAACTTGTGCTAAGCTGTTAGAAGGCCTATTTTGTTTAATCCTTTCAACAATCCTATGAGGTGAATTATCTTATTGTGTATATATTCTATAGAGGAGGAAGCTAAATAAACTGCCAAAGGTTTCAAAGTTTGAACTTTGTGAGATTTACGAATCTTTAGCACAACCATTATGCCATTATGCCTAAATATGAATGAAATGCTGACTGCATCTTTAAAATTACATCAACTCATAAAAATCCATGTTTTTTCTAATCTTTAGTGTTTTTGTGTTAGAAAATCTGAAGTAAATTCAAGAGACCTCTTACTCAAGGCACATCCTACAGTCTTGGTTTCTGGTTTAAGTCGAGTTTTAAGAGAAAGCAAGACTGCTATGACCTTCTCCCTAGACAATCTGGTCATTGTGCAGGGCCTTTCCCCTCAGTCCTTCTTCCCATTTGGCCCTGGACTCCCAAATCACTATTTTGTGGGGTTTTTTTTTTTCACACTTAAGCTTCCAGACTTTAATTTGTTTTTCTGACTTGGCTCTGGGTCCCTGAAGACTATTTGTTTATTTTTCCTAGGTCAAT
>NW_022318325.1:0-2285 GCF_002776525.5 Piliocolobus tephrosceles
GTATTTCCTTATTTTTAAGTGAAAACCACCACAAAACCTTAGACAGCATACATGAGGGGACCAAAAGCAATATTTAAACAAATAAAATATTAGAGTCATCACTTTGGAAGGTAAAAAACAACACTGTGACCAAATTCAGCTAAGGGACCCAAATTGTCTTAAATCCAAAGCCCTCTAGACTATTTAAGTATGCTATTAAACATATTAAAGTATAGTATTTGCTGCGCTTCGGGGTTCATGCCTGTAATCCCGGCACTTTGGGAGGCCGAGGCGGGTGGATCACCTGAGGTCAGGTGTTTGTGCCCAGCCTGAGCAACATGGTGAATCCCCGTCTCTACTAAAAATACAAAAACTAGCTAGGCATCATGGCAGGCGCCTGTAATCTCAGTTACTCAGGAGGATGAGGCAAGAGAATCACTTGAACCCAGGAGGCGGAGGTTGCAGTGAGCCGAGATCGTGCCACTGCACTACAGTCTGGACGAGAGAATGAGACTCCATCTCAAACAAAAATAAAAGGAAAAGAAAAGAAAAAGTATACTACTACATTCCATATAGCCACATATAAAAAGCACACTACAAATGTCTAACTATTAATAACTATTACCAATGAAAAGCAAATTGACCTTACAATAGTTTGTGGAAGAAGTTGACACCCCAGACACACCAACGCTCCACCACAAGCCCACTTAATGATCCAAAACAAAATGGGCCCGGCCACAGGGGGCAGGCTTCTTTTATTGCCGGTGTATGGCTCCACCCCCAAAGATCCTGATTGGTTGGACTGAAAATATTTGACCCGAATACTGTCCACTCCCACCTTCTCTATAACAGAAAAGTCAGTCCACACCCTGGGCCTTGGCTCCTCATTGGTGGGAAGGATTATTGCGTGGCGCTTTTGCGCGTGCAGTGGCAGGAACTGTGGGGAACGGAAGGAAAAAACTATCACTAAGTAACTCCCACGAGACTTTCAGAGTGGTTCCCGCAATGAATTCAAATAATGCGCCAACCGCTTTTACATTTTTTGCATATTAATGCCTTGTACGGGAAAGATCTTCCCAGCCATTTCTACCATTGGGATGAAACTCAATTCGTAGCAGGGAATTGAAACCCACCCCTCAGCATTCCCTTTTTATTGGGAAAAAGGAACGGGTGTGATGTCAGGACAGGGATCTGCAGTGAAAAATGAGCCTAAATCGCTGCACACCTAACAATCGTGCATAGGAATTAGGGGCATTAAATTGGGAGTGGTGCCACCATTGCAGACCAGTTAAACAGAATGGGCATTGAACTAAGTGAGCATAGGCAATTAGGAAGGAGTTTATACGACTGAGAGAATGGACGTGGGGTGATAAGAGGACTGAGGAAGGGGATCACGAGTAGAACCAGGAAATGGCCATACTAGCCTTTGAATCCATGACCCTCTAGCACCAATGTCTGTGTCGTAGACCACTCTTTAAGAGTAATCAGCCTCCTACTGGAATGTCCTTTCCCTCCATCTCTGCCCACCAATTAGGTCCCAGCTCAAATGCAGCCTCCTCCATGATGTATTCACTGATCCTTTCCCTCTCTTAACAGGCCCTCTCTTGCTGCTACCAGGTGGGGAATATGGGAAAACATTAGAATTGGGATGCAAGGGAGTACTGTCAGCACTGGCATTAGTTAGCACCGGGCTGGATGTGGCAAGAAGGACCCAGATGTGTACTGGGATGTTTGCCTTTGTTAGATTGCAGAAATTCTGCAAAATCCAGCGCAGAAAATAAACTAGCCCATACCTGTCTCCTGACTGGTCACAGAATTATAAATTTAAACTATAGTTGGTATAGTTTAAATATATACCAACTAAACTTGGTAAGGCTGGGCATGATGGTTCATGCCTGTAATCCCAGCACTTTGGGAGGCCGAGCAGGTCGATCAGCTGAGGTTAGGAGTCTGAGGCCATCCTGGCCAACATGGTGGAACCACATTTCTACTAAAAGGGCGAAAAATTTAGCTGCGCTTGGTGGCGTGTTCCTGTGATCCCAGCTACTCGGGAGGCTGAGGAAGGAGAATCGCTTGAATCTCAACGGCAGAGGTTGCAGTGAGCTGAGATAGCGGCACTGCACTCCAGCCTCGGCGACAGAGTGAGAGTTTGTCCAAAGAAAAAGAAAAAAAAGCACCCCAAAATATACGATGAAATGCAAAATCAGCTCCCTGGCAGCCACTGTGCTGTCCCTGCACCTGCTCAACCAACCGTGGCATGTATTTCCTTATTTTTAAGTGAAAACCACCACAAAACCTTAGACAGC
>NW_022318326.1:0-2285 GCF_002776525.5 Piliocolobus tephrosceles
GCTGTCTAAGGTTTTGTGGTGGTTTTCACTTAAAAATAAGGAAATACATGCCACGGTTGGTTGAGCAGGTGCAGGGACAGCACAGTGGCTGCCAGGGAGCTGATTTTGCATTTCATCGTATATTTTGGGGTGCTTTTTTTTCTTTTTCTTTGGACAAACTCTCACTCTGTCGCCGAGGCTGGAGTGCAGTGCCGCTATCTCAGCTCACTGCAACCTCTGCCGTTGAGATTCAAGCGATTCTCCTTCCTCAGCCTCCCGAGTAGCTGGGATCACAGGAACACGCCACCAAGCGCAGCTAAATTTTTCGCCCTTTTAGTAGAAATGTGGTTCCACCATGTTGGCCAGGATGGCCTCAGACTCCTAACCTCAGCTGATCGACCTGCTCGGCCTCCCAAAGTGCTGGGATTACAGGCATGAACCATCATGCCCAGCCTTACCAAGTTTAGTTGGTATATATTTAAACTATACCAACTATAGTTTAAATTTATAATTCTGTGACCAGTCAGGAGACAGGTATGGGCTAGTTTATTTTCTGCGCTGGATTTTGCAGAATTTCTGCAATCTAACAAAGGCAAACATCCCAGTACACATCTGGGTCCTTCTTGCCACATCCAGCCCGGTGCTAACTAATGCCAGTGCTGACAGTACTCCCTTGCATCCCAATTCTAATGTTTTCCCATATTCCCCACCTGGTAGCAGCAAGAGAGGGCCTGTTAAGAGAGGGAAAGGATCAGTGAATACATCATGGAGGAGGCTGCATTTGAGCTGGGACCTAATTGGTGGGCAGAGATGGAGGGAAAGGACATTCCAGTAGGAGGCTGATTACTCTTAAAGAGTGGTCTACGACACAGACATTGGTGCTAGAGGGTCATGGATTCAAAGGCTAGTATGGCCATTTCCTGGTTCTACTCGTGATCCCCTTCCTCAGTCCTCTTATCACCCCACGTCCATTCTCTCAGTCGTATAAACTCCTTCCTAATTGCCTATGCTCACTTAGTTCAATGCCCATTCTGTTTAACTGGTCTGCAATGGTGGCACCACTCCCAATTTAATGCCCCTAATTCCTATGCACGATTGTTAGGTGTGCAGCGATTTAGGCTCATTTTTCACTGCAGATCCCTGTCCTGACATCACACCCGTTCCTTTTTCCCAATAAAAAGGGAATGCTGAGGGGTGGGTTTCAATTCCCTGCTACGAATTGAGTTTCATCCCAATGGTAGAAATGGCTGGGAAGATCTTTCCCGTACAAGGCATTAATATGCAAAAAATGTAAAAGCGGTTGGCGCATTATTTGAATTCATTGCGGGAACCACTCTGAAAGTCTCGTGGGAGTTACTTAGTGATAGTTTTTTCCTTCCGTTCCCCAGAGTTCCTGCCACTGCACGCGCAAAAGCGCCACGCAATAATCCTTCCCACCAATGAGGAGCCAAGGCCCAGGGTGTGGACTGACTTTTCTGTTATAGAGAAGGTGGGAGTGGACAGTATTCGGGTCAAATATTTTCAGTCCAACCAATCAGGATCTTTGGGGGTGGAGCCATACACCGGCAATAAAAGAAGCCTGCCCCCTGTGGCCGGGCCCATTTTGTTTTGGATCATTAAGTGGGCTTGTGGTGGAGCGTTGGTGTGTCTGGGGTGTCAACTTCTTCCACAAACTATTGTAAGGTCAATTTGCTTTTCATTGGTAATAGTTATTAATAGTTAGACATTTGTAGTGTGCTTTTTATATGTGGCTATATGGAATGTAGTAGTATACTTTTTCTTTTCTTTTCCTTTTATTTTTGTTTGAGATGGAGTCTCATTCTCTCGTCCAGACTGTAGTGCAGTGGCACGATCTCGGCTCACTGCAACCTCCGCCTCCTGGGTTCAAGTGATTCTCTTGCCTCATCCTCCTGAGTAACTGAGATTACAGGCGCCTGCCATGATGCCTAGCTAGTTTTTGTATTTTTAGTAGAGACGGGGATTCACCATGTTGCTCAGGCTGGGCACAAACACCTGACCTCAGGTGATCCACCCGCCTCGGCCTCCCAAAGTGCCGGGATTACAGGCATGAACCCCGAAGCGCAGCAAATACTATACTTTAATATGTTTAATAGCATACTTAAATAGTCTAGAGGGCTTTGGATTTAAGACAATTTGGGTCCCTTAGCTGAATTTGGTCACAGTGTTGTTTTTTACCTTCCAAAGTGATGACTCTAATATTTTATTTGTTTAAATATTGCTTTTGGTCCCCTCATGTATGCTGTCTAAGGTTTTGTGGTGGTTTTCACTTAAAAATAAGGAAATAC
>NW_022318327.1:0-1284 GCF_002776525.5 Piliocolobus tephrosceles
ATAATCCTTTGGGTATATACCCAGTAGTGGGATGGCTGGGTCATATGCTACATCTAGATCTAGATCCTTGAGGAATCACCATACTGTTTTCCATAATGGTTGAACTAGTTTACAATCCCACCAACAGTGTAAAAGTGTTCCTATTTCTCCACATCCTCTCCAGCACCTGTTGTTTCCTGACTTTTGAATGATTGCCATTCTAACTGGTGTGAGATGGTATCTCATTGTGGTTTTGATTTGCATTTCTCTGACGGCCAGTGATGTTGAGCATTTTTTCATGTGTCTGTTGGCTGTATGAATGTCTTCTTTTGAGAAATATCTGTACCCCATTGTCTCAGCCAAAATCTCCTTAAGCTGATAAGTAACTTCAGCAAAGTCTCAGGATACAAAATTAATGTGCAAAAATCACAAGCATTTTTATACACCAGTAACAGAACAACAGAGAGCCAAATCATGAATGAACTTCCATTCACAATTGCTTCAGAGAGAATAAAATACCTAGGAATCCAACTTACAAGGGATGTAAAGGACCTCTTCAAGGAGAACTACAAACCACTGCTCAGTGAAATAAAAGAGGACACTAACAAATGGAAGAATATACAACTATTTTTAAATGAATGGTTAGAGAACACATATATGTAAAATATAAGTAACAAATAAAAAAACTACAACATCACAGAGCTTTTAAAACTCAACAATATGAAGAACTTCTCATGGAAAGGATGGAAAAAGAAATTTTAATAAGCAATTCATAAAAAAAATTCAAATATCCAAAAAGCTAACTATATAAAGAAGGTTCATCCTCACTTACAATCAGAGAAATGTAAAATAAAACAAGTAGTTACTGTTTCTTTCTCATCTTTTTAGCAAAGATGAAATAGATTGAAATCACCCATTATATATATTTTTATTATACTTTAACTTCTAGGGTACATGTGCACAACATGCAGGTTTGTCACATATGTATACATGGGCCATGTTGGTGTGCTACACCCATCAACTCGTCAGCACCCATTAACTCGTCATTTACATCAGGTATAACTCCAATGCCATCCTTCCCCCCTCCCCTCTCCCCACAATAGGCCCCAGTGTGTGATGTTCCCCTTCCCATGTCCAAGTGATCTCATTGTTCAATTCCCACCTATGAGTGAGAACATGCGGTGTTTGGTTGTCTGTTCTTGTGATAGTTTGCTAAGAATGATGGTTTCCAGCTGCATCCATGTCCCTACAAAGGACACAAACTCATCCTTTTTTATGGCTGCATAATATTCCATGGTGTATATG
>NW_022318328.1:0-1284 GCF_002776525.5 Piliocolobus tephrosceles
CATATACACCATGGAATATTATGCAGCCATAAAAAAGGATGAGTTTGTGTCCTTTGTAGGGACATGGATGCAGCTGGAAACCATCATTCTTAGCAAACTATCACAAGAACAGACAACCAAACACCGCATGTTCTCACTCATAGGTGGGAATTGAACAATGAGATCACTTGGACATGGGAAGGGGAACATCACACACTGGGGCCTATTGTGGGGAGAGGGGAGGGGGGAAGGATGGCATTGGAGTTATACCTGATGTAAATGACGAGTTAATGGGTGCTGACGAGTTGATGGGTGTAGCACACCAACATGGCCCATGTATACATATGTGACAAACCTGCATGTTGTGCACATGTACCCTAGAAGTTAAAGTATAATAAAAATATATATAATGGGTGATTTCAATCTATTTCATCTTTGCTAAAAAGATGAGAAAGAAACAGTAACTACTTGTTTTATTTTACATTTCTCTGATTGTAAGTGAGGATGAACCTTCTTTATATAGTTAGCTTTTTGGATATTTGAATTTTTTTTATGAATTGCTTATTAAAATTTCTTTTTCCATCCTTTCCATGAGAAGTTCTTCATATTGTTGAGTTTTAAAAGCTCTGTGATGTTGTAGTTTTTTTATTTGTTACTTATATTTTACATATATGTGTTCTCTAACCATTCATTTAAAAATAGTTGTATATTCTTCCATTTGTTAGTGTCCTCTTTTATTTCACTGAGCAGTGGTTTGTAGTTCTCCTTGAAGAGGTCCTTTACATCCCTTGTAAGTTGGATTCCTAGGTATTTTATTCTCTCTGAAGCAATTGTGAATGGAAGTTCATTCATGATTTGGCTCTCTGTTGTTCTGTTACTGGTGTATAAAAATGCTTGTGATTTTTGCACATTAATTTTGTATCCTGAGACTTTGCTGAAGTTACTTATCAGCTTAAGGAGATTTTGGCTGAGACAATGGGGTACAGATATTTCTCAAAAGAAGACATTCATACAGCCAACAGACACATGAAAAAATGCTCAACATCACTGGCCGTCAGAGAAATGCAAATCAAAACCACAATGAGATACCATCTCACACCAGTTAGAATGGCAATCATTCAAAAGTCAGGAAACAACAGGTGCTGGAGAGGATGTGGAGAAATAGGAACACTTTTACACTGTTGGTGGGATTGTAAACTAGTTCAACCATTATGGAAAACAGTATGGTGATTCCTCAAGGATCTAGATCTAGATGTAGCATATGACCCAGCCATCCCACTACTGGGTATATACCCAAAGGATTAT
>NW_022318329.1:0-6472 GCF_002776525.5 Piliocolobus tephrosceles
TATCTGTAAAGAATTTTATTTCTCCTTCACTTATGAAACTTAGTTTGGCTGGATATGAAATTCTGGGTTGAAAATTCTTTTCTTTAAGAACGTTGAATATTGGCCCCCACTCTCTTCTGGCTTGTAGAGTTTCTGCCGAGAGATCTGCTGTCAGTCTGATGGGCTTCCCTTTGTGGGTAACCCGACCTTTCTCTCTGGCTGCCCTTAAGATTTTTTCCTTCATTTCAACTTTGGTGAATCTGGCAATTATGTGTCTTGGAGTTGCTCTTCTGGAGGAGTATCTTTGTGGCGTTCTCTGTATTTCCTGAATTTGAATGTTGGCCTGCCCTGCTAGGTTGGGGAAGTTCTCCTGGATGATATCCTGTAGAGTGTTTTCCAATTTGGTTCCATTTTCCCCCTCACTTTCAGGCACCCCAATCAGACGTAGATTTGGTCTTTTGACATAATCCCATACTTCTTGCAGGCTTTGTTCATTTCTTTTTCTTCTTTTTTCTTTTGGTTTCTCTTCTCGCTTCATTTCATTCATTTGATCCTCCATCGCTGATACTCTTTCTTCCAGTTGATCGAGTCGGTTACTGAAGCTTGTGCATTTGTCACGTATTTCTCGTGTCATGGTTTTCATCTCTGTCATTTCGTTTATGACCTTCTCTGCATTAATTAGTCTAGCTGTCAATTCTTCCACTCTTTTTTCAAGATTTTTAGTTTCTTTGCGCTGGGTACGTAATTCCTCCTTTAGCTCTGAGAGGTTTGATGGACTGAAGCCTTCTTCTCTCATCTCATCAAAATCATTCTCTGACCAGCTTTGATCCGTTGCTGGCGATGGGCTGTGCTCCTTTGCAGGAGGAGATGCGCTCTTATTTTTTGAATTTCCAGCTTTTCTGCCCTGCTTTTTCCCCATCTTTGTGGTTTTATCTGTCACTGGTCTTTGATGATGGTGACGTACTGATGGGGTTTTGATATAGGTGTCCTTCCTGTTTGATAGGTTTCCTTCTGACTGTCAGGACCCTCAGCTATAGGTCTGTTGGAGATTGCTTGAGGTCCACTCCAGACCCTGTTTGCCTGGGTATCAGCAGCAGAGGTTGCAGAAGACAGAATATTGCTGAACAGCGAGTGCACCTGTCTGATTCTTGCTTTGGAAGCTTCCTCTCAGGGGTGTACTCCACCCTGTGAGGTGTGGGGTGTCAGACTGCCCCTAGTGGGGGATGTCTCCCAGTTAGGCTACTCAGGGGTCAGTGACCCACTTGAGCAGGCAGACTGCCCCTTCTCAGATCTCAACCTCCGTGTTGGGAGATCCACTGCTCTCTTCAAAGCTGTCAGACAGAGTCGTTCGCGTTTCACAGGCTTCTACTCCTTTAGCTGAGCCCTGTCCCCAGAGGCGCAGTCTACAGAGACAGGCAGGTTTCCTTGAGCTGCTGTGAGCTCCACCCAGTTCCAGCTTCCCAGCGGCTTTAGTTACCTACTTAAGCCTCAGCGATGGCGGGCGCCCCTCCCCCAGCCTCGCTGCTGCCTTGCGGTTAGATTGCCGCAGACTGCTGTGTTAGCAAGGAGAGAGGCTCCGTGGGCGTGGGACCCTCCCGGCCAGGTGTGGGATACAATCTCCGGTGTGCCGGTGTTACAGCGCAGTATTGGGGTGGGAGTTACCCGATTTTCCAGGTGTTGTGTGTCTCAGTTCCCCTGGCTAGGAAAAGGGACTCCCTTCCCCCTCGCGCTTCCCAGGTGTGGCTATGCCTCGCCCTGCTTCAGCTCTCACTGGTCGGGCTGCAGCAGCTGACCAGCACCGATTGTCCGGCACTCCCGAGTGAGATGACCCCAGTACCTCAGTTGAAAATGCAGAAATCACCAGTCTTCTGTGTCGCGCGCTGGGAGATGGAGACTGAAGCTGTTTCTATTCGGCCATCTTGCTCCTCCCGATCTCTGCAAATATTCTTAAAATACAAGTTGTCTTGCATTGTTTCTTCCTTTGGCAATATTTTGGAAATCAACAAATACTCTCCTTCAACAATTTACCTTTATGAATAACTTTCATTCATGTAGATTAAATACTCTATACATTTTTATGAATGATTGCCCAATTTATACTTTGGTGAATGGACAAATACGTAGATTGGTAAGTAAGTAGGTAGATAGATAGATGAATGAATAGATAGATGGATAGATAGATAGAATATGTCTGGAATAAGGTAAATAGGATAATATGAAAACTCACTCACCCCATCATTACCATTTACTAACTTTTCTACTCATGAGAATAATGTTTTGAGGGAGGAAACAACCATAAGAACACTACAATTTTATCTAATGGGCTGTGAGAAGCTGGGAATGTGATCATGAACTATAAGGATAACATTATGCATGGTTGGACATTATGGGAATGAGAAGAAAAAAAGATAAACTACTGGTTCACAACTGTAATGGAGCGTGACAAAGTCCTGTTGAGGTTAAAGGTGAGATAATCTTGAGAGACTCGGAACCCTTGGGAATAATAGAGAAGCTTATAAATTTTTAAGTTACTTTGTATTACATCATTAAATATGCCTATATTCAATGGATGCCCAGATGTCACCACAATCAGACAAGAAACAGGAAAATAAATAAAATATGAACACCTTCAAAATAACACAGTAATTATCTAGCAATAGATTACCATCAAAAAGAAATGTTTGAAATCCCAGAAAAAAAAAATCAAAATAATGATATTGAAGAGCATTAGTGAAATATAAGAGAATTCAGGTAAGCAGCAGAAAAATCAGAAAAACAATTTTAAATATAAATGAGAAATGTCCCAAAGATACAGATATCATGAAAAATAACTAAACAGCTATTTTGAAATTGTAGAACTCATTAAATAAAATTTAAAAACACAGTAGAAAGCTTCATCAGTAGATTAGATCAAGCAAAGGTAAGATTTTTAAAACTTGAATACAGGTCCTTTGATATAATCCAGTCAGACAAAAATAAGGAAAAATAAATTAAAAAGAATGAACAAAGCCTATGGAACATATGGGACAGCATAAAGAAAGCAAATAAAACTTAGTGTCCCAGAAGGCAAAAAGAAAGCAAATGGGATAGAAAAATCTGTTAAAAAAAAAAAAAAAATGCCTTAGTCAGGGAATTCCAAATAGATAAAATTCAAAAAATCTTCTTTATGGCACATTATATTTAAACTATCAAATCAAAGACAAAGAGATAATATGGTTATTTTGACTCTGTTCACAGTGGCAAAGACTTGGAGCCAAATGAAATGCCCATGAAAGATAGACTGGATAAAGAAAATGTGGCATATATACAACATAGAATGCTATGCAACCATAAAAAAGGATGATTTCATGTCCTTTGCAGGGACATGGATGAAGCTGGACAACATCATTCTCAGCAAACTAACACAAGAACAGAAAACCAAACACCACATGTTCTCATTCATAAGTGGGAGTTGAACAATGAGAACACATGGACACGTGGAGAAAAACATCACACACCAAGACTTGTCAGGGGATAGGGGACTCGGGGACAGATAATATCAGCAGAAAGACCTAATGCAGATGACTGATTGATGGTTGCAGCAAACAACTATGGCACATGTATGCTTATGTAACAAATCTGCACATTCTGCACATGTACCCCAGAACTTAAACTATAACAATAATAGTAATAACAAAAAAGACAGAGAGATAATTCTAAAAACAGCAAGAGAGAAACATCTAGACATTTATAAGGGAACACCCATTAGAACATCAGTGCATTTCTCAGCAGACCACTTACCAGAGGAGAATGAAATGAGTGCTAATAAATAAACAAATAAGTACTCCTGGTCAAGGCATGCTATATCCAGAAAGTCACTTTTCATAAATAAAGGAGAAATAAAGACTTTCCCAGACAAGCAAAACCTGAGGGAATTAGTCACAATTAGACTGGTCCTATAAGAAGTACTAAAGGAAGTCATACACCTAAAAGTGAAAAAACATATCTAACATAATGAACCCCCCCCAAAAAAAAAAAAAAAAAAACTATTAAATGCACTGTTAGAGCAAACACACAAATGAGGAAGAGAAATAATTCAAACTTTGCCACTATAGAAAATCACTAAACTACAATGATAAATAAAGAAGAATGAAACAAAAAAGGTGTAAAACAACCCATAATCAATTAAAATCAACAGAATAAGCCTCACATGTCAATGAAGACTTTTAATGTAAACTGATTGAACAACCTCTTATAAGGTATAGATTAGCTAAATGGTTTTAAAAACAAACACACACAATACAACTATATGGTACTTTCAGGAAATTAATCTCACTGCTAAGGATACATATCAACTTAAAGTAAAAAGATACTCCATGCAAACAGAAAAACAAAACAGGCAGGAGTAGCTATACTAATATCAAATAAAACAAACTTCAAGTAAAAAACAGACAAAAGAGACAAAGGAAATAATTATATAATAATGAAAAGATCAGTACAGCAAGAAGATATAACAGTTGTAAACATATATGTACTAAACACTGGAGAACCCAGGTATAGAAAGCAGATATTTTTGGATATGAAAGGAGAGATTGGCTCCAACACAATAATAGTTGGAGACTTCAGTATTCTACTGTCAGCAGTAGACAGCTTAATGAAACAGAAAATTAACAAAGAAATATTGAATACAAACTGGAGTTAGAACAAATGGATGTCACAAACTTTAGTATCAGGATGATGTTGGCCTCATAAAATGAGTTAGGGAGGATTCCCTCTTTTGGATTGATTGGAATAGTTTCAGAAGGAATGGTACCAACTCCTCCTTGTACTTCTGGTAGAATTCGGCTGTGAATCCGTCTGGTCCTGGAATTTTTTTTGGTTGGTAGGCTATTAATTATTGCCTCAATATCAGAGCCTGCTATTGGTCTGTTCAGGGATTCAACTTTTTCCTGGTTTAGTCTTGGGAGAGTGTAAGTGTCCAGGAAACTATCCATTTCTTTTAGGTTTTCTAGTTTATTTGCCTAGAGATGTTTGTAGTATTCTCTGATGGTAGTTTGTATTTCTGTGGGGTCAATAGTGATATGCCCTTTATCATTTTTTTTTTTTTGCATCTATTTGATTCTTCTCTCTTTTCTTCTTTATTAGTCTTGCTAGCGGTCTATCAATTTTGTTGATCTTTTCAAAAAACCAACTCCTGGATTCATTGACTTTTTTGGAGGGTTTTTTTGTGTCTCTATCTCCTTCAGTTCTGCTCTGATCTTAGTTATTTCTTGCCTTCTGCTAGCTTTTGAATGTGTTTGCTCTTGCCTCTCTAGTTCTTTTAATTGTGATGTTAGAGTGTCAATTTTAGATCTTTCCTGCTTTCTCTTGTGGGCATTTAGTGCTATAAATTTCCCTCTACACACTGCTTTAAATGTGTCCCAGAGATTCTGGTATGTTGTATCTTTGTTCTCATTGGATTCAAAGAACATCTTTATTTCTGCTTTCATTTCGTTATGTACCCAGTAGTCATTCAGGAGCAGGTTGTTCAGTTTCCATGTAGTTGAGCGGTTTTGATTGAGTTTCTTAGTCCTGAGTTCTAGTTTGATTGCACTGTGGTCTGAGAGACAGTTTGTTATAATTTCTGTTCCTTTACATTTGCTGAGGAGTGTTTTACTTCCAATTATGTGGTCAATTTTGGAATAAGTGTGATGTGGTTCTGAGAAGAATGTATATTCTGTTGACTTGGGGTGGAGAGTTCTGTAGATGTCTAGTAGGTCCGCTTGGTGCAGAGATGAGTTCAATTCCTGGATATCCTTGTTAACTTTCTGTCTCGTTGATCTGTCTAATGTTGACAGTGGAGTGTTGAAGTCTCCCATTATTATTGTATGTGAGTCTAAGTCTCTTTGTAAGTCTCTAATGACTTGCTTTATGAATCTGGGTGCTCCTGTATTGGGTGCATATATATTTAGGATACTTAGCTCTTCCTGTTGGATTGATCCCTTTACCATTATGTAATGGCCTTCTTTGTCTCTTTTGATCTTTGATGGTTTAAAGTCTGTTTTATCAGAGACTAGGATTGCAACCCCTGCTTTTTTTTTGTTCTCCATTTGCTTGGTAGATCTTCCTCCATCCCTTTATTTTGAGCCTATGTATGTCTCTGCATGTGAGATGGGTCTCTTGAATACAGCAGATTGATGGGTCTTGACTCTTTATCCAGTTTGCCAGTCTGTGTCTTTTAATTGGAGCATTTAGTCCATTTACATTTAAGGTTAATATTGTTATGTGTGAACTTGATTCTGCCATTATGATATCAACTGGTTATTTTGCTCATTAGTTGATGCAGTTTCTTCCTAGGCTCGATGGTCTTTACATTTTGGCATGTTTTTGCAATGGCTGGTACCGGTTTTTCGTTTCCATGTTTAGGGCTTCCTTCAGGGTCTGTTGTAAGGCAGGCCTGGTGGTGACAAAATCTCTAAGCATTTGCTTATCTGTAAAGAATTTTATTTCTCCTTCACTTATGAAACTTAGTTTG
>NW_022318330.1:0-6472 GCF_002776525.5 Piliocolobus tephrosceles
CAAACTAAGTTTCATAAGTGAAGGAGAAATAAAATTCTTTACAGATAAGCAAATGCTTAGAGATTTTGTCACCACCAGGCCTGCCTTACAACAGACCCTGAAGGAAGCCCTAAACATGGAAACGAAAAACCGGTACCAGCCATTGCAAAAACATGCCAAAATGTAAAGACCATCGAGCCTAGGAAGAAACTGCATCAACTAATGAGCAAAATAACCAGTTGATATCATAATGGCAGAATCAAGTTCACACATAACAATATTAACCTTAAATGTAAATGGACTAAATGCTCCAATTAAAAGACACAGACTGGCAAACTGGATAAAGAGTCAAGACCCATCAATCTGCTGTATTCAAGAGACCCATCTCACATGCAGAGACATACATAGGCTCAAAATAAAGGGATGGAGGAAGATCTACCAAGCAAATGGAGAACAAAAAAAAAGCAGGGGTTGCAATCCTAGTCTCTGATAAAACAGACTTTAAACCATCAAAGATCAAAAGAGACAAAGAAGGCCATTACATAATGGTAAAGGGATCAATCCAACAGGAAGAGCTAAGTATCCTAAATATATATGCACCCAATACAGGAGCACCCAGATTCATAAAGCAAGTCATTAGAGACTTACAAAGAGACTTAGACTCACATACAATAATAATGGGAGACTTCAACACTCCACTGTCAACATTAGACAGATCAACGAGACAGAAAGTTAACAAGGATATCCAGGAATTGAACTCATCTCTGCACCAAGCGGACCTACTAGACATCTACAGAACTCTCCACCCCAAGTCAACAGAATATACATTCTTCTCAGAACCACATCACACTTATTCCAAAATTGACCACATAATTGGAAGTAAAACACTCCTCAGCAAATGTAAAGGAACAGAAATTATAACAAACTGTCTCTCAGACCACAGTGCAATCAAACTAGAACTCAGGACTAAGAAACTCAATCAAAACCGCTCAACTACATGGAAACTGAACAACCTGCTCCTGAATGACTACTGGGTACATAACGAAATGAAAGCAGAAATAAAGATGTTCTTTGAATCCAATGAGAACAAAGATACAACATACCAGAATCTCTGGGACACATTTAAAGCAGTGTGTAGAGGGAAATTTATAGCACTAAATGCCCACAAGAGAAAGCAGGAAAGATCTAAAATTGACACTCTAACATCACAATTAAAAGAACTAGAGAGGCAAGAGCAAACACATTCAAAAGCTAGCAGAAGGCAAGAAATAACTAAGATCAGAGCAGAACTGAAGGAGATAGAGACACAAAAAAACCCTCCAAAAAAGTCAATGAATCCAGGAGTTGGTTTTTTGAAAAGATCAACAAAATTGATAGACCGCTAGCAAGACTAATAAAGAAGAAAAGAGAGAAGAATCAAATAGATGCAAAAAAAAAAAAATGATAAAGGGCATATCACTATTGACCCCACAGAAATACAAACTACCATCAGAGAATACTACAAACATCTCTAGGCAAATAAACTAGAAAACCTAAAAGAAATGGATAGTTTCCTGGACACTTACACTCTCCCAAGACTAAACCAGGAAAAAGTTGAATCCCTGAACAGACCAATAGCAGGCTCTGATATTGAGGCAATAATTAATAGCCTACCAACCAAAAAAAATTCCAGGACCAGACGGATTCACAGCCGAATTCTACCAGAAGTACAAGGAGGAGTTGGTACCATTCCTTCTGAAACTATTCCAATCAATCCAAAAGAGGGAATCCTCCCTAACTCATTTTATGAGGCCAACATCATCCTGATACTAAAGTTTGTGACATCCATTTGTTCTAACTCCAGTTTGTATTCAATATTTCTTTGTTAATTTTCTGTTTCATTAAGCTGTCTACTGCTGACAGTAGAATACTGAAGTCTCCAACTATTATTGTGTTGGAGCCAATCTCTCCTTTCATATCCAAAAATATCTGCTTTCTATACCTGGGTTCTCCAGTGTTTAGTACATATATGTTTACAACTGTTATATCTTCTTGCTGTACTGATCTTTTCATTATTATATAATTATTTCCTTTGTCTCTTTTGTCTGTTTTTTACTTGAAGTTTGTTTTATTTGATATTAGTATAGCTACTCCTGCCTGTTTTGTTTTTCTGTTTGCATGGAGTATCTTTTTACTTTAAGTTGATATGTATCCTTAGCAGTGAGATTAATTTCCTGAAAGTACCATATAGTTGTATTGTGTGTGTTTGTTTTTAAAACCATTTAGCTAATCTATACCTTATAAGAGGTTGTTCAATCAGTTTACATTAAAAGTCTTCATTGACATGTGAGGCTTATTCTGTTGATTTTAATTGATTATGGGTTGTTTTACACCTTTTTTGTTTCATTCTTCTTTATTTATCATTGTAGTTTAGTGATTTTCTATAGTGGCAAAGTTTGAATTATTTCTCTTCCTCATTTGTGTGTTTGCTCTAACAGTGCATTTAATAGTTTTTTTTTTTTTTTTTTTGGGGGGGGTTCATTATGTTAGATATGTTTTTTCACTTTTAGGTGTATGACTTCCTTTAGTACTTCTTATAGGACCAGTCTAATTGTGACTAATTCCCTCAGGTTTTGCTTGTCTGGGAAAGTCTTTATTTCTCCTTTATTTATGAAAAGTGACTTTCTGGATATAGCATGCCTTGACCAGGAGTACTTATTTGTTTATTTATTAGCACTCATTTCATTCTCCTCTGGTAAGTGGTCTGCTGAGAAATGCACTGATGTTCTAATGGGTGTTCCCTTATAAATGTCTAGATGTTTCTCTCTTGCTGTTTTTAGAATTATCTCTCTGTCTTTTTTGTTATTACTATTATTGTTATAGTTTAAGTTCTGGGGTACATGTGCAGAATGTGCAGATTTGTTACATAAGCATACATGTGCCATAGTTGTTTGCTGCAACCATCAATCAGTCATCTGCATTAGGTCTTTCTGCTGATATTATCTGTCCCCGAGTCCCCTATCCCCTGACAAGTCTTGGTGTGTGATGTTTTTCTCCACGTGTCCATGTGTTCTCATTGTTCAACTCCCACTTATGAATGAGAACATGTGGTGTTTGGTTTTCTGTTCTTGTGTTAGTTTGCTGAGAATGATGTTGTCCAGCTTCATCCATGTCCCTGCAAAGGACATGAAATCATCCTTTTTTATGGTTGCATAGCATTCTATGTTGTATATATGCCACATTTTCTTTATCCAGTCTATCTTTCATGGGCATTTCATTTGGCTCCAAGTCTTTGCCACTGTGAACAGAGTCAAAATAACCATATTATCTCTTTGTCTTTGATTTGATAGTTTAAATATAATGTGCCATAAAGAAGATTTTTTGAATTTTATCTATTTGGAATTCCCTGACTAAGGCATTTTTTTTTTTTTTTTAACAGATTTTTCTATCCCATTTGCTTTCTTTTTGCCTTCTGGGACACTAAGTTTTATTTGCTTTCTTTATGCTGTCCCATATGTTCCATAGGCTTTGTTCATTCTTTTTAATTTATTTTTCCTTATTTTTGTCTGACTGGATTATATCAAAGGACCTGTATTCAAGTTTTAAAAATCTTACCTTTGCTTGATCTAATCTACTGATGAAGCTTTCTACTGTGTTTTTAAATTTTATTTAATGAGTTCTACAATTTCAAAATAGCTGTTTAGTTATTTTTCATGATATCTGTATCTTTGGGACATTTCTCATTTATATTTAAAATTGTTTTTCTGATTTTTCTGCTGCTTACCTGAATTCTCTTATATTTCACTAATGCTCTTCAATATCATTATTTTGATTTTTTTTTTCTGGGATTTCAAACATTTCTTTTTGATGGTAATCTATTGCTAGATAATTACTGTGTTATTTTGAAGGTGTTCATATTTTATTTATTTTCCTGTTTCTTGTCTGATTGTGGTGACATCTGGGCATCCATTGAATATAGGCATATTTAATGATGTAATACAAAGTAACTTAAAAATTTATAAGCTTCTCTATTATTCCCAAGGGTTCCGAGTCTCTCAAGATTATCTCACCTTTAACCTCAACAGGACTTTGTCACGCTCCATTACAGTTGTGAACCAGTAGTTTATCTTTTTTTCTTCTCATTCCCATAATGTCCAACCATGCATAATGTTATCCTTATAGTTCATGATCACATTCCCAGCTTCTCACAGCCCATTAGATAAAATTGTAGTGTTCTTATGGTTGTTTCCTCCCTCAAAACATTATTCTCATGAGTAGAAAAGTTAGTAAATGGTAATGATGGGGTGAGTGAGTTTTCATATTATCCTATTTACCTTATTCCAGACATATTCTATCTATCTATCCATCTATCTATTCATTCATCTATCTATCTACCTACTTACTTACCAATCTACGTATTTGTCCATTCACCAAAGTATAAATTGGGCAATCATTCATAAAAATGTATAGAGTATTTAATCTACATGAATGAAAGTTATTCATAAAGGTAAATTGTTGAAGGAGAGTATTTGTTGATTTCCAAAATATTGCCAAAGGAAGAAACAATGCAAGACAACTTGTATTTTAAGAATATTTGCAGAGATCGGGAGGAGCAAGATGGCCGAATAGAAACAGCTTCAGTCTCCATCTCCCAGCGCGCGACACAGAAGACTGGTGATTTCTGCATTTTCAACTGAGGTACTGGGGTCATCTCACTCGGGAGTGCCGGACAATCGGTGCTGGTCAGCTGCTGCAGCCCGACCAGTGAGAGCTGAAGCAGGGCGAGGCATAGCCACACCTGGGAAGCGCGAGGGGGAAGGGAGTCCCTTTTCCTAGCCAGGGGAACTGAGACACACAACACCTGGAAAATCGGGTAACTCCCACCCCAATACTGCGCTGTAACACCGGCACACCGGAGATTGTATCCCACACCTGGCCGGGAGGGTCCCACGCCCACGGAGCCTCTCTCCTTGCTAACACAGCAGTCTGCGGCAATCTAACCGCAAGGCAGCAGCGAGGCTGGGGGAGGGGCGCCCGCCATCGCTGAGGCTTAAGTAGGTAACTAAAGCCGCTGGGAAGCTGGAACTGGGTGGAGCTCACAGCAGCTCAAGGAAACCTGCCTGTCTCTGTAGACTGCGCCTCTGGGGACAGGGCTCAGCTAAAGGAGTAGAAGCCTGTGAAACGCGAACGACTCTGTCTGACAGCTTTGAAGAGAGCAGTGGATCTCCCAACACGGAGGTTGAGATCTGAGAAGGGGCAGTCTGCCTGCTCAAGTGGGTCACTGACCCCTGAGTAGCCTAACTGGGAGACATCCCCCACTAGGGGCAGTCTGACACCCCACACCTCACAGGGTGGAGTACACCCCTGAGAGGAAGCTTCCAAAGCAAGAATCAGACAGGTGCACTCGCTGTTCAGCAATATTCTGTCTTCTGCAACCTCTGCTGCTGATACCCAGGCAAACAGGGTCTGGAGTGGACCTCAAGCAATCTCCAACAGACCTATAGCTGAGGGTCCTGACAGTCAGAAGGAAACCTATCAAACAGGAAGGACACCTATATCAAAACCCCATCAGTACGTCACCATCATCAAAGACCAGTGACAGATAAAACCACAAAGATGGGGAAAAAGCAGGGCAGAAAAGCTGGAAATTCAAAAAATAAGAGCGCATCTCCTCCTGCAAAGGAGCACAGCCCATCGCCAGCAACGGATCAAAGCTGGTCAGAGAATGATTTTGATGAGATGAGAGAAGAAGGCTTCAGTCCATCAAACCTCTCAGAGCTAAAGGAGGAATTACGTACCCAGCGCAAAGAAACTAAAAATCTTGAAAAAAGAGTGGAAGAATTGACAGCTAGACTAATTAATGCAGAGAAGGTCATAAACGAAATGACAGAGATGAAAACCATGACACGAGAAATACGTGACAAATGCACAAGCTTCAGTAACCGACTCGATCAACTGGAAGAAAGAGTATCAGCGATGGAGGATCAAATGAATGAAATGAAGCGAGAAGAGAAACCAAAAGAAAAAAGAAGAAAAAGAAATGAACAAAGCCTGCAAGAAGTATGGGATTATGTCAAAAGACCAAATCTACGTCTGATTGGGGTGCCTGAAAGTGAGGGGGAAAATGGAACCAAATTGGAAAACACTCTACAGGATATCATCCAGGAGAACTTCCCCAACCTAGCAGGGCAGGCCAACATTCAAATTCAGGAAATACAGAGAACGCCACAAAGATACTCCTCCAGAAGAGCAACTCCAAGACACATAATTGCCAGATTCACCAAAGTTGAAATGAAGGAAAAAATCTTAAGGGCAGCCAGAGAGAAAGGTCGGGTTACCCACAAAGGGAAGCCCATCAGACTGACAGCAGATCTCTCGGCAGAAACTCTACAAGCCAGAAGAGAGTGGGGGCCAATATTCAACGTTCTTAAAGAAAAGAATTTTCAACCCAGAATTTCATATCCAGCCAAACTAAGTTTCATAAGTGAAGGAGAAATAAAATTCTTTACAGATA
>NW_022318331.1:0-6779 GCF_002776525.5 Piliocolobus tephrosceles
TTGCTGGTTCTTTTGCTCGCTCTGGTGGTCTTAGAAAAACAAGACAGATGGTGCCGAAACCCGGGAGGAGACCCCTCCTCAGGGCCCCCAGGGTCCGGGGAGCCTCCTCCTCCTCGTTCCACGCCGCCGACGGACCAGGACCTGAGACCCGCTTCGCTCACTCTCACGGCCTCTCTGGGGTAAGTGCCCTTGTCTCCTCTTTACCACCCTCGGCCAAAATCCTGCGCAGGTCCGAGGTCCATTTTGAGCCACCAAGTGGCTTGGAAGCCACCACGTGGCTTCGGAGAGCCTTGCAGGTCGGAGACGTCCGCCTGAAGGTACCCTCCACTTTGGCTTCAAGAGCCTCCAGTCTGTCTCTGCTGGTTCCAAAGGACGCTTTGAAGCCAGGCAGAGATCCACTTCCATTTCCATTGTGTCCATTGTGTGTCGGTAAAGAGGAAACAAATGGGAAACCCCCAGTCCAAATTTCCAAAGAGCACCCCCTTAGGGTGCCTCCTAGCCAATTTAAAAACCTTACAGCTTGAACAAGACCTTAGGAGGAAGCGGTTAATTTTCCTTTCCACTGTGGCGTGGCCGCGATACAAACTAGACAATCAGTCTCAGTGGCCACCAGAGGGCACCCTAGACCGCAATGTTCTGACCGACCTCAGCAATTTCTGCCAGCGGCTAGGCAAGTGGTCTGAAATTACTTACATACAAGGCTTTTGGGCCTTACGCTCTCGTCCCGACCTGTATAGCCGATGCTCTTCGGCCCAAGTTATGCTAGCCAAGGACGCCGGCTCACAGGAACCCGAAAAAGAGGAGTCTTCATTTCTTTCTGTTCAGCCAGAGGATCTAGGGTTTCCCTCACTTCCACCCTATACTCCTCCTCCTCCTCCTTCTGTCCGGACTCCTCCTTCCTCTTCCTTACCTACTAGTAATCCACTCAGTCCCATGCCTCCTTCAGGGCCCCCAACTGGCTGTCTTGAGTCTCCTGTCTCTGCTCACACCCGCTCTAAGTGCCCTGCTGATGTCCCCACTCCTGCCCCGCACCCCCCTACAGTGTTAGCGCCTTTGCGAGAGGTGGCTGGGGCGGAGGGGGTAGTCAGAGTACATGTCCCTTTTTCATTGGCCGATCTTTCCAAAATTGAGAAGCGTTTAGGTGATTTCTCAGCTAATCCTACCATCTACATAAAGGAATTTAGACACCTTTGTCAGGCCTATGACTTAACTTGGCATGACCTCCAGGTTATCCTAACCTCCACCCTAAACCCGGAGGAGCAAGAGCGCATCCTAGCGGCCGCCAGGCAGCATGCCAACCAACTACATTTAACTGACGCCGCCATCCCACTAGGGGAGCAAGCAGTCCCCTCGGCAGACCCAGACTGGAACTACCAAGCAAACCAGCCTGGGCGCCGTAGGCGAGACCTAATGGTCCAGTGTTTGTTGGCTGGTATGCAAGCAGCCTCGAACAAAACTGTAAATTTTAACAAATTAAAAGAAATTATTCAAAATCCAGAAGAAAATCCAGCCGCATTCTTAAATAGGCTGACTGAGGTTCTGACCCAGTATACCCGGTTAGATCCGGCCTCCCCCACAGGGGCCACCATTTTGGCGTCTTATTTCATTTCTCAATCAGCTCCTGACATTCGTAAAAAACTTCAAAAGGTAGAGGATGGTCCTCGGACACCAATACAAGACCTGGTTAAATTAGCCTTTAAGGTCTATAGCTCCAGAGAGGAGACGGCAGGCTTGCATTGAACAGAAGGCCCAGCTCCTAGCAGCGGCTTTACAGCCCAGTCGTAACCCCAGACCAGAGAGCACATACCCCACAGACTCCAAGGCCACGAAAGGAGCCTGCTATAAGTGTGGCAAGGCGGGACACTATGCCAACAGGTGTCCGCAGGGTCCCCGAGTCCCAACGCAGCCTTGCTATAAGTGCAAGGGATCAGGACATTGGGCCAGTGAATGTCCTAACCCTCGTCCACCAGCAACCCCCCTGCCCTGCTTGCCAGCAGGAAGGAAACTGGAAGTCTGATTGCCCCACCCTGAGAACAGGTGCCGCGCCTCCACGTGACCCCCTTTCCCAGGATCCTGGGAGCTCCTTCCAGCTCCTACATCTGGACGACAACTGAAGGTGCCGAGACTCGGGGACCCCCATCACCTTCGCCAAGCCGCGGGTAACTCTCCTGGTAGCGGGTAAGACAATTACTTTTTTTAATCAACAGCGAGGCTACCTATTCTGTTTTGCCGTCCTTCTCTGGACCTAGCCTTCCATCCAATATCTCTGTAGTAGGGGTAGACGGAAAGCCATCCACTCCACGAAAAACTCCACTCCTTAATTGCTGCCTGGCCAACAACTATTTTGCGCACTCGTTCCTCATTATACCCTCATGCCCTACCCCCTTACTAGGCCGAGACATCCTGAGCACCTTAAAGGCCTCCATACACATCCCCACCAACCCATCCACTCCCCTTCAACCCTCTCATGACCTGTTGCTCATGCTTTGTGCAGGCGCACACGCTCCTCCTATGTCGCCCCCACCCCCCATCTTCCCTATTTCTGTACACCCTCAAGTGTGGGACACTTCCACCCCGGTCATAGCTGCCCACCACCCACCAGTTCTTGTCAAGCTCAAAGATCCTACTCGTTTCCCAAACCGCCCCCAATTCTCTCTCTCTCCGACACATCTACAAGGTTTAAAGCCAATTATCACGCGACTACTTAGCCAACATATCCTTGTCCGCACACATTCCCCTTGTAACACTCCAATACTTCCAGTTAAAAAGGCAGATGGAACGTATAGGTTAGTACAGGATCTTCGACTAGTCAATGAAGCCACCCGTCCCACACACCCTGTAGTTCCCAACCCTTACATCCTTCTGTCCCATATCCCCACCAATTCTACTTATTTTACTGTGCTAGACCTTAAGGATGCCTTCTTTACCATACCCCTACACACAGACAGCCAGTTCCTGTTTGCCTTCACATGGGAGGACCCAGACACACATACCTCCACTCAACTGACGTGGACGGTCCTCCTACAAGGGTTCCGGGACAGCCCCCATTTCTTTGGTCAGGCCTTAGCGAAAGACCTTGCCTCCTGCCCTCTCACTAATAGTAAATTTCTGCAGTATGTAGATGATCTCCTAATCTGTAGCCCTGCCAAACAAGACTCTCTTCTAGACACTGCAACTCTCCTCAACCATTTAGGCTCATTAGGTTATAGAGTATCTAAACACAAGGCCCAAATTTCTTGCCAAACCGTCATATACTTGGGAATTGAAATCACCCCAACAACCCGGTCACTAACTACTGACCGCATGGCCCTAATACGTAACCTTCTTCCCCCTCAAGATGCAAAAGAAATTCAATCTTTCCTAGGTCTAATAGGTTTCTTCAGACATTGGATCCCCAATTTTGGAATCCTAGCCAAACCTTTATACGCCGCAGTTAAAGAAACCCCACATGGGCCTTTGTCCAACCCCAAATTAATCTCGACTCATTTCACCCGCTTAAAAGCTTGCCTTCTCTCACAACCCACTCTCTCACTGCCTGATTTCCAGCGTCCCTTCCAACTCTTTACAGATGAAAGGCAGAAAGTGCCAGTTGGTCTCTTAGCCCAGCCTGTCGGTAACACCCACCGTCCTGTGGCCTATCTATCCAAACAGCTAGACCCAACTGTACAAGGCTGGCAACCCTGTCTGCGTGCGTTAGCAGCGGCAGCCTGCCTGACCCAGGAAGCAAAAAAGCTCATTAGAGGCAGTAATCTAACGGTCCTCTCCACACACCGTCTTCAGGATCTCATCTCTCATAAAAGTATTAGCCACTTAACTCCATCCCGGCTCCAACTTTTTCATCTCTTATTCATAGAAGACCCCACTGTTACTTTAGAAGTTTGCTCCTCTCTAAATCCAGCCACTTTACTGCCAGACTCTCTTAAACCACCCCATACTAAACATTCTTGTCCTGAGGTCCTGGAGGCTCAACCCCCCAGCCACCTACACCTGCATGACCAGCCCCTTCAGAATGCACAATTAACCTTATTTGTGGATGGCAGCTCCTTTATCAACCCCCAAGGAAACAGGCAGGCAGGATATGCAGTAGTTACCTCCTCTGCAGTTTTAGAGGCAAAACCCCTACCACAAGGGACCACATCACAGCAGGCAGAACTCACTGCACTGACCAAGGCACTCCTGCTATCAAAAGGAAAAACAGTAAACATATACACAGATTCTAAATATGCTTTTCTAATTGCACACACTCATTCAGTCATCTGGAGAGAGAGGGGGTTTTTAACCACCGGCGGTACCCCTATTATTAACAAAAACCAAATACTAAAACTACTAGATGCATTGTCAGCACCTTCCAAGGTAGCCATTATACATTGTAAAGGGCACCAAACTTCATCTGACCCGATAGCAGCTGGCAACAATTTCGCTGACGTCACTGCCAAGTCAGCCGCCAGATTTTCCACCCCTAAGCCTCCTTCTGTCTGTTTTCTCTCCCCCCAATATGCCCCTAACTACACTCAGGAAGAAAAGGCTAAGCTATTACAAAATCCAACAGCCAAACTAACTACAGGTGACTGGATATATATTGATAACAAACTAGTTATTCCTGAAACACAACTCCATACCATTCTAACAGACATACATAACTCTTTACATATAGGACCCAAAGCCTTATACAATTTTCTAAATCCCCTCCTCCATTGTCCAACACTACAAAAACACTTACTGACAATCAACCAGCAGTGCTCTACCTGTCTAAAGGCAAATCCTCAAGGCGCATTGCGTAATCCCCATCCCAGCCACCAACTCAGAGGACACCAACCAGGTGAAGATTGGCAAATTGATTTCACACATATGCCAAAACATAAAAAATTCAAATACCTCTTAACCCTTGTGGACACTTTTTCAGGGTGGATAGAGGCCTATCCTACCACAGGAGAAACCGCTAACATTGTTGCCTCTATACTCACTGAACATATTATTCCTAGGTTTGGTCTCCCGGTCACTCTTCAATCCGACAATGGTCCAGCATTCATCTCTAAGGTAGTCCAACAGGTGGCATCCCTCCTACACATCACCTGGAAACTCCACATCCCTTATAGGCCTCAGTCTTCTGGTAAGGTAGAAAAGGCTAACGGACTCATCAAACAACAGCTCACCAAACTCTCAATCGAAACCCAGCAGTCGTGGGTAACCCTCCTTCCCTTAGCCCTGACCCGGCTGCGGGCAGCACCTCGAAGCCCAACAGGCCTCAGTCCGTTCGAATTAGTCTACGGACGGCCCCTAACCCTCCAGCAAATACCTTCCCTGCCAGCCCCTTTGGCGAACTACCTCCCATATCTCACTCTTCTCAGACAACTCCTAAGACAGCATGCTGAGTTAGCACACCCTCCTCCAACAGACGCCTACAACCCACATCTCTCCCTCAGTCCCGGGGACCAAGTATACATAAAAGATATCCAAGCCAAAGACTTACAGCCCAGGTGGAAAGGTCCATACATTGTCCTCCTGTCTACACATACAGCAGCAAAACTCCTAGGACACACACATTGGATTCATATTTCCCAGCTAAAAAGGGCCCCCACTGAGAATAATCAGTGGACATCAGTTCAACTTTCCCCCACTCGCCTCAAACTTACAAAGCTTCCTTGACTATCTCATGCTCCCCGACCCCTGGCGCCTGGCTTGCTTTCTCAACATCCTCTACATAAACCTATCAGACTTTCAATACATAGCCCCAGATCCATATCTACCTCCGGACAATAGTCCAGAGCAGTGGTTCTCCCGTCTTCTAACTTTCATCGAACATCTTCAGTGACAAGGGACACTGCAACTACACTGAAAATGTAGTCTCAGTTTACATTTATATTGCCGTCTCACTCATACACTCAGACCTTTGCTAGTCCGCCTACTGTATGGCAGTTATTTTTTTAATCACTGAAACTTGGCCACAAGACAGCCGAACACACTCAGTAGTACATAGTTCTGCCAGTTGTCTTCCTTAAGGCTGTCAAACTTCTCTCCGCACAATAGAGGCCCCTTCTCATGGCTCACACTTATCCGCCAAAGGCCAAACTTAACCTACACTGTGAATATAACCAATCTCTCCCACCGCTTCCTCTGTGAGGCTTTAGAAGGCCCCCACCTAGTGGCAGCCCCCCGCCCTGCCTATGGCCTTCAACACAACTGGTCTCTCTCTCCAAAACTCTTAACCATACAGCCATTAATTGAGCCCTCTATGTCCCTGTGTCCTTGGTCCCCAGTCTAACTTTATACAGCCAGGCAGAGGTATCAGAGCTTTTCCAACAACTTTCTATGCTACTACGCCACTTTCGTCAAAAAACGGGCTGTTTTCCTCCCTCTAGTTATTGGAATCAGCTGAAGGACTGGCCTCCCTGCAGCGCCGAACTACCTCAATAGCCCAAGTAGCTGCCCAAAATAGGCGAGCTCTGGACTTGCTTACAGCTGAAAAAGGAGGCACTTGTCTCTTCCCTGGAGAAGAGTGCTGCTATTATGTTAGCGAGTCAAGCCTAGCAGACACTAACATTCAAACTGCCCATATTCCAACAAATGCTTCCACTTCTTATTCTTGCACTAATACTGTGCCTTATTTTATTTTTCATCCGTGCGTCCAAATACCAACCATAGGCTCCGACTTTAACAACGCCCCTTAACAGCAGGAAGTAGCCAGACAGACCACGGCGCCCCTTTATCACTATTATCAACAAAAGGTTGGACTGTTTGGACGAACCGAGGCAAGATGGTGTACTTCCGGGTTCTTCACC
>NW_022318332.1:0-2207 GCF_002776525.5 Piliocolobus tephrosceles
GCTTCTCTCTCGTTTCTACCTGATGATATTTCCTTTATCAGCACAGGCCTCCAAGCGATCCAAAGTACCCGTCTTATTTTCTTCAAAGACAGTGTAAATGGCCTGCTCCAAGAAATATAAGTGTAACTCTGTGAGATGAATTCACACATCGAGAAGAAGTTTCTAAGAAGCCTCTTTCTAGTTTTCATCTGAGGAGATTTCCTTTGTCACCGTAAGCTTCATTGCGCTAAGAAATATACCATTGCAGATTTCCAGAAAACTGTGTTAGCAAACTGATGACTGAAGAGAAACGTGTAACAATGTGAGTGGCATTCACATATCGCAATGCAGTTTCTCAGAAGGCTTCTTTCCAGTTTCTGTCTGAGGATATATCCTTTGTCAACATAGCCTTCTATGAGCTCCCAAATATCACATTGCAGAATCCACGGCAACAGTGTAAGCAAACTGTTCCAAGAAGGGAAGCGTGGAACTCTGTGTGATGAATTCACACATCAGAAAGCAATCTCTCAGAATGCTGTTCTCTCTTTGTTATGGGAGGATACTTCCGTTTTTACACAGGGCCCGAATCGGCTCCAAAATATCACTTTACAGATTCCACGAAAAGAGTGTTAGCAAACTGCTTCTTGAGGAATAATTTGTAATTCTGTGAGATGAATACACAGATCACAAAGAAATTTCTCAGAAAGCTTCTGTCTCGTTTTTAACTGATTAGATTTCCTTTATCAGCGCAGGCCTCAATGCGATCCAAAGTAACCTTTCCTAGTTTATTCAAAACAGTGTTAATGGCCTGCTCCATGACATGTAAGTGTAATTCTGTGAGATGAATTCACACATCAACAAGAAGTTTCTAAGGAAGCTTCTTTCTAGTTTTTATCTGAGGAGATTTCCTTTGTCACCATCAGCTACATTGCGCTAAGAAATATCCCAATGCAGATTTCCAGAAAACTGTGTTAGCAAACTGATGACTGAAGAGAAACGTGTAACTCTGTGAGTTGCATTCACACATCGCAAAGCAGTTTCTCAGAAGGATTCTTGCCAGTTTCTGTCTGAGGATACATCCTTTCTCACCATAGCCCGCAATGAGCTCAAAATAATCACATTACAGAATCCACGGCAACAGTGTTAGCAAACTGTTCCAAGAAAGTTTGGAAAGGTGGAACTCTGTGTGATGAAGTCACACATCAGAAAGCAATCTCTCCGAAAGCTATTCTCTAGTTGTTATGGGAGGATACTTCCTTTTTCACAGTGAGCCCGTATTAGCTCCCCATTATCACTTTAAAGATTCCACGAAAAGAGTGTTAGCAAACTGCTTCCTGAGGAAAACTTTGTAACTCTGTGAGATGAATTCACAGATAACAAAAAAGTTTCTCAGATTGCTTCTCTCTCGTTTCTAACTGGTGCTATTTCCTTTATCAGCGCCGACCTCCATGCGATCCAAAGTAACCTCTCTTAGTTTCTTCAAAGACAGTGTTAATGGCCTGATCCATGAAATATAAGTGTAACTCTGTGAGGTGAATTCACACATCAACAAGAAGTTTCTAAGGAAGCGTGTTTCTAGTTTTCATCTGAGGAGACTACCTTTTTCACCATAAGCTTCATTACACTGAGAAATATCCCATTACAGATTTCCAGAAAACTGTGTTAGCAACCTGATGACTGAAGAGAAACGGGTAACTCTGTGAGTTGCATTCACACATCTCAATGCAGTTTCTCAGAAGGCTTGTTTCCAGTTTCTGTCTGAGGATATATCCTTTCTCACCATAGCCATCAATGAGCTCCCAAATATCACATTGCAGAGTCCACGGCAACAGTGTCAGAAAACTGTTCCAAGAAGGGAAGTGTGGAACTCTGTGTGATGAAGTCACACATCAGAAAGCAATCTCTCAGGAAGCTATTCTCTAGTTGTTATGTGAGGATACTTCTTTTTTCACAGTGGGCCCGAATTAGCTCCCCATTATCACTTTACAGATTGCAAGAAAAGAGTGTTAGCAAAGTGCTTTCTGAGGAATAATTTATAACTCTGAAATGAATTCACAGATCACAAAAAAAATCTCAGAAAGCTTCTCTCTCTTTTCTGACTGATGATATTTTCTTTTTCAGCCAAGGCCTCCATGCGATCCAAAGTAACCTTTCCTAGTTTCTTCAAACACAGTGTTAATTGCCTGCTCCATGAAATATCAGTGTAAATCTGTGAGATGAATTAACCC
>NW_022318333.1:0-6779 GCF_002776525.5 Piliocolobus tephrosceles
GGTGAAGAACCCGGAAGTACACCATCTTGCCTCGGTTCGTCCAAACAGTCCAACCTTTTGTTGATAATAGTGATAAAGGGGCGCCGTGGTCTGTCTGGCTACTTCCTGCTGTTAAGGGGCGTTGTTAAAGTCGGAGCCTATGGTTGGTATTTGGACGCACGGATGAAAAATAAAATAAGGCACAGTATTAGTGCAAGAATAAGAAGTGGAAGCATTTGTTGGAATATGGGCAGTTTGAATGTTAGTGTCTGCTAGGCTTGACTCGCTAACATAATAGCAGCACTCTTCTCCAGGGAAGAGACAAGTGCCTCCTTTTTCAGCTGTAAGCAAGTCCAGAGCTCGCCTATTTTGGGCAGCTACTTGGGCTATTGAGGTAGTTCGGCGCTGCAGGGAGGCCAGTCCTTCAGCTGATTCCAATAACTAGAGGGAGGAAAACAGCCCGTTTTTTGACGAAAGTGGCGTAGTAGCATAGAAAGTTGTTGGAAAAGCTCTGATACCTCTGCCTGGCTGTATAAAGTTAGACTGGGGACCAAGGACACAGGGACATAGAGGGCTCAATTAATGGCTGTATGGTTAAGAGTTTTGGAGAGAGAGACCAGTTGTGTTGAAGGCCATAGGCAGGGCGGGGGGCTGCCACTAGGTGGGGGCCTTCTAAAGCCTCACAGAGGAAGCGGTGGGAGAGATTGGTTATATTCACAGTGTAGGTTAAGTTTGGCCTTTGGCGGATAAGTGTGAGCCATGAGAAGGGGCCTCTATTGTGCGGAGAGAAGTTTGACAGCCTTAAGGAAGACAACTGGCAGAACTATGTACTACTGAGTGTGTTCGGCTGTCTTGTGGCCAAGTTTCAGTGATTAAAAAAATAACTGCCATACAGTAGGCGGACTAGCAAAGGTCTGAGTGTATGAGTGAGACGGCAATATAAATGTAAACTGAGACTACATTTTCAGTGTAGTTGCAGTGTCCCTTGTCACTGAAGATGTTCGATGAAAGTTAGAAGACGGGAGAACCACTGCTCTGGACTATTGTCCGGAGGTAGATATGGATCTGGGGCTATGTATTGAAAGTCTGATAGGTTTATGTAGAGGATGTTGAGAAAGCAAGCCAGGCGCCAGGGGTCGGGGAGCATGAGATAGTCAAGGAAGCTTTGTAAGTTTGAGGCGAGTGGGGGAAAGTTGAACTGATGTCCACTGATTATTCTCAGTGGGGGCCCTTTTTAGCTGGGAAATATGAATCCAATGTGTGTGTCCTAGGAGTTTTGCTGCTGTATGTGTAGACAGGAGGACAATGTATGGACCTTTCCACCTGGGCTGTAAGTCTTTGGCTTGGATATCTTTTATGTATACTTGGTCCCCGGGACTGAGGGAGAGATGTGGGTTGTAGGCGTCTGTTGGAGGAGGGTGTGCTAACTCAGCATGCTGTCTTAGGAGTTGTCTGAGAAGAGTGAGATATGGGAGGTAGTTCGCCAAAGGGGCTGGCAGGGAAGGTATTTGCTGGAGGGTTAGGGGCCGTCCGTAGACTAATTCGAACGGACTGAGGCCTGTTGGGCTTCGAGGTGCTGCCCGCAGCCGGGTCAGGGCTAAGGGAAGGAGGGTTACCCACGACTGCTGGGTTTCGATTGAGAGTTTGGTGAGCTGTTGTTTGATGAGTCCGTTAGCCTTTTCTACCTTACCAGAAGACTGAGGCCTATAAGGGATGTGGAGTTTCCAGGTGATGTGTAGGAGGGATGCCACCTGTTGGACTACCTTAGAGATGAATGCTGGACCATTGTCGGATTGAAGAGTGACCGGGAGACCAAACCTAGGAATAATATGTTCAGTGAGTATAGAGGCAACAATGTTAGCGGTTTCTCCTGTGGTAGGATAGGCCTCTATCCACCCTGAAAAAGTGTCCACAAGGGTTAAGAGGTATTTGAATTTTTTATGTTTTGGCATATGTGTGAAATCAATTTGCCAATCTTCACCTGGTTGGTGTCCTCTGAGTTGGTGGCTGGGATGGGGATTACGCAATGCGCCTTGAGGATTTGCCTTTAGACAGGTAGAGCACTGCTGGTTGATTGTCAGTAAGTGTTTTTGTAGTGTTGGACAATGGAGGAGGGGATTTAGAAAATTGTATAAGGCTTTGGGTCCTATATGTAAAGAGTTATGTATGTCTGTTAGAATGGTATGGAGTTGTGTTTCAGGAATAACTAGTTTGTTATCAATATATATCCAGTCACCTGTAGTTAGTTTGGCTGTTGGATTTTGTAATAGCTTAGCCTTTTCTTCCTGAGTGTAGTTAGGGGCATATTGGGGGGAGAGAAAACAGACAGAAGGAGGCTTAGGGGTGGAAAATCTGGCGGCTGACTTGGCAGTGACGTCAGCGAAATTGTTGCCAGCTGCTATCGGGTCAGATGAAGTTTGGTGCCCTTTACAATGTATAATGGCTACCTTGGAAGGTGCTGACAATGCATCTAGTAGTTTTAGTATTTGGTTTTTGTTAATAATAGGGGTACCGCCGGTGGTTAAAAACCCCCTCTCTCTCCAGATGACTGAATGAGTGTGTGCAATTAGAAAAGCATATTTAGAATCTGTGTATATGTTTACTGTTTTTCCTTTTGATAGCAGGAGTGCCTTGGTCAGTGCAGTGAGTTCTGCCTGCTGTGATGTGGTCCCTTGTGGTAGGGGTTTTGCCTCTAAAACTGCAGAGGAGGTAACTACTGCATATCCTGCCTGCCTGTTTCCTTGGGGGTTGATAAAGGAGCTGCCATCCACAAATAAGGTTAATTGTGCATTCTGAAGGGGCTGGTCATGCAGGTGTAGGTGGCTGGGGGGTTGAGCCTCCAGGACCTCAGGACAAGAATGTTTAGTATGGGGTGGTTTAAGAGAGTCTGGCAGTAAAGTGGCTGGATTTAGAGAGGAGCAAACTTCTAAAGTAACAGTGGGGTCTTCTATGAATAAGAGATGAAAAAGTTGGAGCCGGGATGGAGTTAAGTGGCTAATACTTTTATGAGAGATGAGATCCTGAAGACGGTGTGTGGAGAGGACCGTTAGATTACTGCCTCTAATGAGCTTTTTTGCTTCCTGGGTCAGGCAGGCTGCCGCTGCTAACGCACGCAGACAGGGTTGCCAGCCTTGTACAGTTGGGTCTAGCTGTTTGGATAGATAGGCCACAGGACGGTGGGTGTTACCGACAGGCTGGGCTAAGAGACCAACTGGCACTTTCTGCCTTTCATCTGTAAAGAGTTGGAAGGGACGCTGGAAATCAGGCAGTGAGAGAGTGGGTTGTGAGAGAAGGCAAGCTTTTAAGCGGGTGAAATGAGTCGAGATTAATTTGGGGTTGGACAAAGGCCCATGTGGGGTTTCTTTAACTGCGGCGTATAAAGGTTTGGCTAGGATTCCAAAATTGGGGATCCAATGTCTGAAGAAACCTATTAGACCTAGGAAAGATTGAATTTCTTTTGCATCTTGAGGGGGAAGAAGGTTACGTATTAGGGCCATGCGGTCAGTAGTTAGTGACCGGGTTGTTGGGGTGATTTCAATTCCCAAGTATATGACGGTTTGGCAAGAAATTTGGGCCTTGTGTTTAGATACTCTATAACCTAATGAGCCTAAATGGTTGAGGAGAGTTGCAGTGTCTAGAAGAGAGTCTTGTTTGGCAGGGCTACAGATTAGGAGATCATCTACATACTGCAGAAATTTACTATTAGTGAGAGGGCAGGAGGCAAGGTCTTTCGCTAAGGCCTGACCAAAGAAATGGGGGCTGTCCCGGAACCCTTGTAGGAGGACCGTCCACGTCAGTTGAGTGGAGGTATGTGTGTCTGGGTCCTCCCATGTGAAGGCAAACAGGAACTGGCTGTCTGTGTGTAGGGGTATGGTAAAGAAGGCATCCTTAAGGTCTAGCACAGTAAAATAAGTAGAATTGGTGGGGATATGGGACAGAAGGATGTAAGGGTTGGGAACTACAGGGTGTGTGGGACGGGTGGCTTCATTGACTAGTCGAAGATCCTGTACTAACCTATACGTTCCATCTGCCTTTTTAACTGGAAGTATTGGAGTGTTACAAGGGGAATGTGTGCGGACAAGGATATGTTGGCTAAGTAGTCGCGTGATAATTGGCTTTAAACCTTGTAGATGTGTCGGAGAGAGAGAGAATTGGGGGCGGTTTGGGAAACGAGTAGGATCTTTGAGCTTGACAAGAACTGGTGGGTGGTGGGCAGCTATGACCGGGGTGGAAGTGTCCCACACTTGAGGGTGTACAGAAATAGGGAAGATGGGGGGTGGGGGCGACATAGGAGGAGCGTGTGCGCCTGCACAAAGCATGAGCAACAGGTCATGAGAGGGTTGAAGGGGAGTGGATGGGTTGGTGGGGATGTGTATGGAGGCCTTTAAGGTGCTCAGGATGTCTCGGCCTAGTAAGGGGGTAGGGCATGAGGGTATAATGAGGAACGAGTGCGCAAAATAGTTGTTGGCCAGGCAGCAATTAAGGAGTGGAGTTTTTCGTGGAGTGGATGGCTTTCCGTCTACCCCTACTACAGAGATATTGGATGGAAGGCTAGGTCCAGAGAAGGACGGCAAAACAGAATAGGTAGCCTCGCTGTTGATTAAAAAAAGTAATTGTCTTACCCGCTACCAGGAGAGTTACCCGCGGCTTGGCGAAGGTGATGGGGGTCCCCGAGTCTCGGCACCTTCAGTTGTCGTCCAGATGTAGGAGCTGGAAGGAGCTCCCAGGATCCTGGGAAAGGGGGTCACGTGGAGGCGCGGCACCTGTTCTCAGGGTGGGGCAATCAGACTTCCAGTTTCCTTCCTGCTGGCAAGCAGGGCAGGGGGGTTGCTGGTGGACGAGGGTTAGGACATTCACTGGCCCAATGTCCTGATCCCTTGCACTTATAGCAAGGCTGCGTTGGGACTCGGGGACCCTGCGGACACCTGTTGGCATAGTGTCCCGCCTTGCCACACTTATAGCAGGCTCCTTTCGTGGCCTTGGAGTCTGTGGGGTATGTGCTCTCTGGTCTGGGGTTACGACTGGGCTGTAAAGCCGCTGCTAGGAGCTGGGCCTTCTGTTCAATGCAAGCCTGCCGTCTCCTCTCTGGAGCTATAGACCTTAAAGGCTAATTTAACCAGGTCTTGTATTGGTGTCCGAGGACCATCCTCTACCTTTTGAAGTTTTTTACGAATGTCAGGAGCTGATTGAGAAATGAAATAAGACGCCAAAATGGTGGCCCCTGTGGGGGAGGCCGGATCTAACCGGGTATACTGGGTCAGAACCTCAGTCAGCCTATTTAAGAATGCGGCTGGATTTTCTTCTGGATTTTGAATAATTTCTTTTAATTTGTTAAAATTTACAGTTTTGTTCGAGGCTGCTTGCATACCAGCCAACAAACACTGGACCATTAGGTCTCGCCTACGGCGCCCAGGCTGGTTTGCTTGGTAGTTCCAGTCTGGGTCTGCCGAGGGGACTGCTTGCTCCCCTAGTGGGATGGCGGCGTCAGTTAAATGTAGTTGGTTGGCATGCTGCCTGGCGGCCGCTAGGATGCGCTCTTGCTCCTCCGGGTTTAGGGTGGAGGTTAGGATAACCTGGAGGTCATGCCAAGTTAAGTCATAGGCCTGACAAAGGTGTCTAAATTCCTTTATGTAGATGGTAGGATTAGCTGAGAAATCACCTAAACGCTTCTCAATTTTGGAAAGATCGGCCAATGAAAAAGGGACATGTACTCTGACTACCCCCTCCGCCCCAGCCACCTCTCGCAAAGGCGCTAACACTGTAGGGGGGTGCGGGGCAGGAGTGGGGACATCAGCAGGGCACTTAGAGCGGGTGTGAGCAGAGACAGGAGACTCAAGACAGCCAGTTGGGGGCCCTGAAGGAGGCATGGGACTGAGTGGATTACTAGTAGGTAAGGAAGAGGAAGGAGGAGTCCGGACAGAAGGAGGAGGAGGAGGAGTATAGGGTGGAAGTGAGGGAAACCCTAGATCCTCTGGCTGAACAGAAAGAAATGAAGACTCCTCTTTTTCGGGTTCCTGTGAGCCGGCGTCCTTGGCTAGCATAACTTGGGCCGAAGAGCATCGGCTATACAGGTCGGGACGAGAGCGTAAGGCCCAAAAGCCTTGTATGTAAGTAATTTCAGACCACTTGCCTAGCCGCTGGCAGAAATTGCTGAGGTCGGTCAGAACATTGCGGTCTAGGGTGCCCTCTGGTGGCCACTGAGACTGATTGTCTAGTTTGTATCGCGGCCACGCCACAGTGGAAAGGAAAATTAACCGCTTCCTCCTAAGGTCTTGTTCAAGCTGTAAGGTTTTTAAATTGGCTAGGAGGCACCCTAAGGGGGTGCTCTTTGGAAATTTGGACTGGGGGTTTCCCATTTGTTTCCTCTTTACCGACACACAATGGACACAATGGAAATGGAAGTGGATCTCTGCCTGGCTTCAAAGCGTCCTTTGGAACCAGCAGAGACAGACTGGAGGCTCTTGAAGCCAAAGTGGAGGGTACCTTCAGGCGGACGTCTCCGACCTGCAAGGCTCTCCGAAGCCACGTGGTGGCTTCCAAGCCACTTGGTGGCTCAAAATGGACCTCGGACCTGCGCAGGATTTTGGCCGAGGGTGGTAAAGAGGAGACAAGGGCACTTACCCCAGAGAGGCCGTGAGAGTGAGCGAAGCGGGTCTCAGGTCCTGGTCCGTCGGCGGCGTGGAACGAGGAGGAGGAGGCTCCCCGGACCCTGGGGGCCCTGAGGAGGGGTCTCCTCCCGGGTTTCGGCACCATCTGTCTTGTTTTTCTAAGACCACCAGAGCGAGCAAAAGAACCAGCAA
>NW_022318334.1:0-5318 GCF_002776525.5 Piliocolobus tephrosceles
CATGATAGTTCATTGAGTGACCAACTGAATGAATGAAGGAAGAAATAGCGTTCCAAGGTGTCTCCCGTTCATACTACTCTTACTGTGTGTCTCCACTTGCATCTGTATGACTGGAGACATTCACTCAACAAAAAACACAAGCTGAAATTATAATCATATCCTCCCTTTTTTTCCCTCAATTTTTTTTGTGCCATGAATTATACTAGGATACTTAGGGAGTTTACTGGATGTAGTCTGACTGAATTCTGCCAAAACAGCTATGTCTTAGTCTGCACTTCATGCACTTTTTAGAAGTAATGGAGGTTGAGATAAGTTAACTGTTGTTTCTAAGGTGCCAAAGCTGCTAAGTGGGAAAGCCCGAATAGAGAAGCAGGTATTTTTACATTTTAAATGTGATTTTTTTTTTTTTCCCGCTGTAGCAGCTCAGTTATTCTGCCCGTTCTTTTGCACTTTAGCCCATTCATTCATACACCAAATATCTAATTCCAGACCTCTACTTACTTTTTGGGCTTAACTTTTTTTGTTTTTTTGTTTTGTTTTGTTTTGCTTTTTGTTTTTTGACAGAGTGTCACTCTGTCACCCAGGCTGCAGTGCAATGGTAAGACCTTGGCTCACTGCAACCTCTGCCTCCCGGGTTCTAGTAATTCTCCTGTTTCAGCGTCCAGAGTAGCTGGGACTACGGGTCCCTGCTACGACGCCTGGCTAATTTTTGTATTTTTAGTAGAGACAGAGTTTCACCATGTTAGCCAGGCTAGTCTCAAACTCCTGACCTCAGGTGATTGGCCCCCCTTGGCCTCCCAAAGTGATAGGATTATAGGCATGAGCCACTCCTCCTGGCCTGGGTTTTAATTTCATTTTAATTTAATTTCATTTCATTTTATTTTACTTTTTTTTTTTTTTTATTTTGTGACAGGGTCTCACTTTGCTGTCCAGGCACTACTGGCATAATCTCCATTCACTGCAACTTCCGCCTCCTGAGTTCAAGTGATCCTCCCACCTCAGCCTCCTGAGTAGCTGGGAATACAGATGTGTACCACTACACTCATTTTTGTATATTTTGTAGAGACAAGGTATCACTGTGTTGTCCAGGCTGGTCTCAAACTCCTGACATCAATGGATCCGCCCATCTCAGCCTCCCAGAGTGCTGGGATTACAGAAATGAGCCACCACATCTGACCTTGGGCTTACCTTTCAAGTCAACTTTGGCTCATTGTCTTCCTTCAAACACCACATTCAGGGATTTGTCAAATAGTGAACACTATTCTTCCACAACTGTTTTGAATCTATCAATTACTTTCCACTCATTTACTACATATTCACTGGGGAGATGCTCTGTGCCAGACACTGTAGTAGGATCAGGTAATTTGGAGGAAGAATAGACACCCCACACCTCAAGACAATATAAATATGGACAATGGAAGATCCACCTCGAGATTCACCGTTTTCCGTCTTTCTGTCATTTTCAGCTAAATAACTCCTTCAAAAATATCTTAAAATAACTAAATAACTCTTTCAATAATAGCACTCTTCTATATGCTGGACTACTCTTAATTTTCTGGTTATAACATGATCTTACTTTTCTTTTAATTTTTGTCTTTGCTTTCTACCTAAACTTTTATTTTGCGTTATGAAGTTGATAGGTCCATTACTGGATGGTGTGGTTCAATTCTCCAACATGCTTGCTGATTTGTTTTCTACTAAGTCTACCAATTACTGAGAGAGAAGTGTTAATGACAGCAACTATTATTGGATTTTTCTGTTTTTACTTGTCATATCCAATTTTGTTTATGAGTTTTGAAACTCTGTGTTCTCACATACATTTGGGACAGTAATCCCCTGGAAAATTGACAGTCATTTGGCAGCCCTCATTATTCCTGAAAAGTTTCTCTACTTTCAAATCTTCTTTGTCTGATTTTTTATATGTACCTTACAGCTGTCTTTGATTACTGCTTGCATGAGGTATCTTTTCCCACTCTTGTCTTTCAATCTGCTATATAACTTCTATTCTTATATATGTGTATTGCAGGTGGCTTTCTTTAGTGAGCATATTTATTTTTAACACATTCTGATTATCTCTAGTTTTTAATTAATGCATTTAGATAATTTACATGCAATGCTACAGATAAGTTTTTAGATAGGTCTATTATTTAATAATTTATTAACCTTTTTTCCCTTTGTTTTAACTCATCTATGTTCCTCTTTCTATCTTGTTTTGGTTTATTCAAATCTTGTTAGTAAGTGGCCTAGGATCTACCATATACATATATAACCTTTCACAGTATAGTTAGAATCAATATTTTGCCATTCAGATTGATTATAGAAACTTCATGAAGATTTAGGCCCATTACACTTACCCTTTTATCTTATGTATGTAGTACATCTAGATACAATGATAACTGCATCAGATAAAGTTACAATTTTTGTTTTCAATCATCAAGCATACCTTAAGGATCTCAATGGAAGAATAACAGTCTGTTAGGTCTACCCAGACATTTTCTATTTCTGCTTTTGTTTCTTCATTGATGATGTTCTAAGTTTCCTTGTGGTATCACTTTTCTTATCTCAAATCTTTGCTAATTCTTTTCCAGCAGTCTTGCTAGGATTGAGAATGTATTTATGTGCCTTCCAATGAGAATGCATTTATTTGCCTTTATGTCTGGAAGATACTTTTGATCCACATAGCGTTCTGGTTTGACATGTCTTTTTCTTTTGGTACTTACTGAATGTTATGACATTTTTTCTGGCTCCTGGGGTTCCTGATGAGAAACCTATAATCATTCATATAGTAGTTTCTCTTTCATTTCCCTTTGGCTGCTTTCAAAATTGTTTTGTATTTTCTTAGTTTTCAGCAGTTTGATTATGAAATGTCTTGCTCTGGGTTTCTTTGGGTTCATCGTGCTTGACATTTACTGAACTTTAAAAATCCGGTTTATATCTTTTGATAAATTTGATACATTTTCAGCTATTAATTCTTCAAAGTTTTATCCCACAAAGACCTCTTTGTTCTCTTCTTTCCAGATTACAATAATGTGAATGTTAGATATGTTATTTTTTATTTGTCCCTGAGCCTCTGTTCAGAGAAAAATAAAATCCTCCTTTCTCTCTGTAGTTCAGATTATGTACGTATCCTTGTTCTGTTTTCAAGTTCATTGACTTTTTCCTTAGTCTTCTGCATTCTGTTATTGTGATCATCCAATTAAGCTTTTTATTTCCCCTAATAGTTTTGGTTAATACATTTTTTAATTCTTAAGTTAAAGTTGGTGTTTATATATTCCAAATATTTGGTGAGACTTTCCAACTTTCGATTCACTTCACGAATGCTATCCCGTAATTCTAGGAGCATTGGTATAATAACTGCTTTAATGTATGTGTCAGATGATTTTGACATCTGTGTCCTCTCAGTATTGTCATTTGAGGGTTCTCTTTGCCTTGTGAATTAAGATCTCCCTGTTTTTTCAAATGCTGAATATTTTGGGATTGTAACCTCCTGGACTTCTTTGGTTTATGTGATGAGACACTGTGTCTTGTTGAAATCTTAAGGATAATATTGCTGTTTTTGTTTTTGCAGGCACACAATGGCCTTGTATTTAAGTTCCAAGTACCAACTAGCCTTCTATGTGTTGTTCTTTCAAAGATAACTTTATTTGAAAGCCTTAACACTACTGTTCAGAGATCTCTGGAGTGTGTGCCACCCAGTGGTCAGTGAGGACTGGAAAGTGGGCCGTTGCTCAGTTCAGCTCTCAGGCTCTTTTTTGGTAAGATGTTTGGGATTAGAGCCACTTATTCATAGCTGACCAGGTGCATCTACAAGTTCACAAATAACTTTATGGGTTTGCTTTCTACAGTATCTGTCCAGGCACATTCTAGTGACTTGAAACATCCTGGTTTCAGTCCTCTCACCAGAAAGCTGGGGCTGTACTTACCCAAGTGGCTTTGCCCTGCCCTTTTCACAATTGTCTCACATTCAAGCTGCAGGCAGAAACAGGGAGAAAAGAGCAATTGCATACGTCCCTTGGTTTCACAGCTCCTCAAAGAAACAGAAAATTAATTACACAGTAGATACACGCTATATTGAATACCAGGAGTGAGCTGTCACCAGCACTGTATTGTTGCTGCTCCTACAACTTGAACTAAAGCAGCATCCTGCTCTCAGACACTAACTTGGGTTTGGAGACCTAAATAATAAAGCTTGGAGAATGTGGGCATCGATCCCACTACCTCTTGCATGCTAAGCAAGCGCTCTACCACTTGAGCTAACTCCCCATATCAGGGCAGAGTTGTTTATCCTTAGTGGGTGGCATGGAACACAGGTGATTTCAGGGCCTTCACTGCAAGACCAGAGCTTTACTAAGAGCAGATCTTCTCATTGATGGTCCAGGGCAAGAGCGCAGTGGCTACTCATTCTCTGCAAAGAAGGAGGAGAAAATGGAACAAGGAGAAAGTCACAAAGGGAAAACTTGTGCTGCCAAAATGTCAAATTTAGGGTATTTCAGGACAGAAAAAAGCATGTCCTGGCAAAGGAGGAGGTGCCTAGACCTGCCCAGCTAAAGTGTCACAGATTTTTAAAAAATGATTAAATAATTAAAAATGATTAAATGATTTTGTGTGTGTGTGTTGTGTGTGTGTGTTTATAAAAGTGGGATGGCATTATCACTTCTTCCTTGTAGCTGAAAGTTGTGAGATGGTACACATTTCTGGAAGGCAAAAAAGAATGTTTTCATAACTAGGCCCTTTCAGGAATGAGGCCAGCGTGCTGACCACTCCCCTAGGAAATTCCTGGAGAGTGCTTCTTTCACTTACATCTGAGAAATGGGTTGCCTCCTTGCTAAGGTGTGTCACATACTAGTTACATGTCCAACTATATATCAGAACAACAACAACAAAATTACAGAGCAGAGCCATAAAGAATAAGAGACAAGATCATATCAGAGTGTAAGAATATGTAAAATGTCAGAGTGTAAGAATCAAAATTTAGCTATGCAGAGAAGGAGTGGACATATGTTGGAGAAAACCGGGCTGTTTGTAGAAATTCCTGTGTGAAGAAACAAACCTGTTCAATTAAAGTGGAGGTGTGTGTGTGTGTGTGTGTGTGTAATACACATTGAGGGAAGCAGTGATTGAAAAGCTTGGTCTCTTAGAGATATGTTGGGAGAGTATTATGAAAACTTAAGATAAATTGAGAAAATCCCAGGCAAAATGCTTAAATAATTAAAGCAACATGTTATAAAAAGTGTTTAGTTTTGAATGTCAGAGCTTAAACAAAGAAAACAAGAATTGGATTTAAAGGGAAAGAAGTCATAAAGATATTAAAGGATTGA
>NW_022318335.1:0-4946 GCF_002776525.5 Piliocolobus tephrosceles
TTTTTTTTTTTTCTCCTCTGTACCAGCTCAGTTATTCTGCCCGTTCTTTTGCACTTTAGCTCATTCATTCATACACCAAATATCTAATTCCAGACCTCTTCTTTACTTACTTTTTGGGCTTAACTTTTTTTTTCCCCCCCAGAGTGTCACTCTGTCGCCCAGGCTGCAGTGCAATGGTAAGATCTTGGCTCACTGCAACCTCTGCCTCCCGGGTTCTAGTAATTCTCCTGTCTCAGCCTCCTGAGTAGCTGGGACTACAGGTTCCTGCCACGACGCCCGGCCAATTTTTGTATTTTTAGTAGAGACGGGTTTTCACCATGCTGGCCAGGCTGGTCTCAAACTCCTGACCTCAGGTGATCCACCCGCCCACGTTGACCTCCCAAAGTGATAGGATTATAGGCGTGAGCCACCCCTCCCGGCCTGAGTTTAACTTTTTTGTTTTGTTTTATTTTATTTTATTTTATTTTATTTTATTTTATTTTATTTTATTTTATGACAGGGTCTCACTTTGTTGTGCAGGCACTGGCAGGATCTCTGTTCACGGCAACCTCTGCCTCCCCTGTTCAAGTGATCCTCCCATCTCAGCCTCCTGAGTAGCTGGGAATACAGATGTATACCACCACATCTGGCTAATTTTTGTATTTTTTGTAAAGACAGGTTTTCGCTGTGTTGTCCAGGCTGGTCTCAAACTCCTGGTGTCAAGGGATCCGCCCATCTTGGACTCCCAAAGTGCTGGGATTATAGAAATGACCCACCACATCTGGCCTTGGGCTTGCCTTTCAAGTCAACTTTCATTAACTATCTTCCTTCAAACACCACATTCAATGATTTGTCAAATAACTAACTTATTCTTGCACAACTCTTTTGAATCTATCAATTACTTTCTACTCATTTAGTACATATTCACTGGGGAGATGCTCTGTGCCAGACACTATAGTAGGATCAGGTAATTCAGAGGAAGTATAGACACCCTAGACCTCCAAAGAAGACAAGGTAAATATGCACGAGGGAAGATCCACCTCCAGATTCACCATTTTCAGTCTTGCTGTCATTTCCAGCTAAATAACTGCTTCAAAAATGTCTCAAAATAACTGAATAACTCTTTCAAACTCTTTCAATAATAGCACTCTTCTATATGCTGGATTACCCTTAATTTTCTGCTTATAGCATGATCTTACTTTTCTTTTAATTTTTGTCTTTGCTTTCTGCTTAAATTTTTATTTTGCATTATGAAGTTGATAGGTCCATTACTGGATGGTGTGGTTCAATTCTCCAATATCTCTGCTGATTTGTTTTCTACTAAGTCCACCAGGAGTGGACTACTAACACACCAGAGGAGTGTTAATGACTGCAACTACGGTTGGATTTTGTTTATGACTTTTGAAGATCTGTGTCCTCATATACATTTGGGACAGTATTCCTCTGGAAGATTGACAATCATAATTATTTAGCAGCCCTCATTATTCCTGAAACGTTTCTCTGCTTTCAAATCTACTTTGTCTGATTTTATGTATATATACACCACAGCAGTCTTTGATTAATGGTTGCATGAGGTATCTTTTCCCACTCTTTTCTTTCAATCTGTTATATAACTTTTATTCTTATATATAAGTGTATTGCGGGTGGCTTTCTTTAGTCAGCACATTTATTTTTAACACATTCTGATGATCTCTAGTTTTTACTTAATGCAGTTAGACCATTTACATGTAATGTTATTATAGATAAGTTTTTAGATAGATCTACTATTTAATAATTTGTTAACCTTTGTTCCCTTTGTTTTAATTCTTCCATGTTCCTCTTTCTATCTTGTTTTGGTTTATTTAAATCTGGTTAGTAACGGGTCTAGGGATTACCATATACATATATAACCTTTTCCAGTATATGTAGAATCAGTATTTTACCATTCAAATTGAATATAGAAACTTCATGAAGAGTTAGGCCCATTAAATTTACCTTTTTATCTTATGTATGTAGTACATCTAGATACAATGACAACTGCATCAGATAAAGTTACAATTTTTGCTTTCAATCATCAAGCATACCTTAAGGATCTCAAGGGAAGAATAACAGTCTGTTAGGGTCTACCCAGACATTTTCTATTTCTGCTTTTGTTCCTTCATTGATGATGTTCTAAGTTTCCTTGTGGTATCACTTTTCTTATCTCAAATCTTTGCTAATTCTTTTCCAGCAGTCTTGCGAGGATTGAGAATGTATTTATGTGCCTTCCAATGAGAATGCATTTATTTGCCTTTATGCCTGGAAGACACTTTTGCTTCACATAGCATGTCTTTTTCTTTTGGTGCTTACTGAATGTTATGACATTTTTTTTCTGGCTCCTGGGTTCCTGATGAGAAATCTGCACTCATTCATATGGTGTTTTCTCTTTCATTTCCCTTTGGCTGCTTTCAAAATTGTTTTGTATTTTCTTAGTTTTCAGCAGTTTGATTATGAAAAGTCTTGCTATGGGTTTCTTTGGGTTTATCGTGCTTGACATTTACTGAGCTTTAAAAATCTGGTTTATATCTTTTGACAAATTTGATACATTTTCAGCCATTAGTTTTTCAAAGTTTTATCCCACAAAGACCTCTTTGTCCTCTTCTTTCCAGATTACAATAATGTGAATGTTAGATGTGTTATTTTTTATTTTTCCCTGAGCCTCTGTTCAGGGACAAATAAAATCCTCCTTTCTCTCTATAGTTCAGCTTATGTAGGTATTCTTGTTCTGTTTTCAAGTTCACTGACTTTTTCCTTAGTCTTCTGCGTTCTGTTATTGTGATCATCCAATTAAGCTTTTTATTTCCCCTAAGAGTTTTGGTTAATACATTTTTTAATTCTTCAGTTAAAATTGGTGTTTATATATTCCAAATATTTGGTGAGACTTTCCATTCACTTCATGAATGTTATCCCATAATTCTAGGAGCATTGTTATAGTAACTGCTTTAATGTATGTGTCAGATGATTTTGACACCTGTGTCCTCAGTATTATTACTCAAAGATTCTCTGTGCCATGTGAATTAAGATCTCCCTGTTTTTTCATATGCTGAATATTTTGGGGTTGTAACCTGGACTTGTTTGGATTACGTGATGAGACACTGTGTCTTCTTGAAATCTTAAGGATAATATTGCTATTTTTGTTTTTGCAGGCACACAATAGCCTTGTGTTCAAGTTCCAAGTACCAACCAGCCTTCCATGTGTTGTTCTTTCAAAGATAACTCTACTTGAAAGCCTTGACACTACTGTTCAGAGATCTCTGGAGTGTGTGCAACCTAGTGGTCAGTGAGGACTGGAAAGTGGGCCATTGCTCAGTTAAGCTCTCAGGCTCTTTTTACGTGAGTTGTTTGGGATTAGAGCCACTTATTCACAGCTGGCAGGTGTGTCCACAAGCTCATGAACAACTTTATGGGCTTGCTTTCTACAGTATCAGTCCAGGCACATTCTAGTTACCTCGCACATCCTGGTTTCAGTACCCTGACCAGAAAGCCGGAGCTGTATTTACCCAGGTGGCTCTGCCCTGCACTTTTCACAATTGTCTCACATTCAAGTTGCAGGCAGAAACAAGGAGAAAAGAGCAATTGTATATGTCCCTTGGTTTCACAGCTCCTCGAGGAAACAGAAAATTAATTACACGGTAGATCTACGCTACACTGACTGCCAGGAGGGAGCCATCACCAGCCCTGTATTGTTGCTGCTCCTATATCTTGAACCAAAGCAGTATCCTGCCCTCAGACACTGACTCGGGTTTGGAGACCTGAATGTTTGGAGACCCGAGGTCTAAATAATAAAGCCTGGAGAATGTGGGCATCGATCCCACTACCTCTTGCATGCTAAGCAAGCGCTCTACCACTTGAGCTAATTCCCCACATCAGGGGAGCTTAATTTATCCTTAGTGGGTGGTCTGGAACACAGGTGATTTCAGGGACTTCAGTACAAAAGCAGGGATCTACTAAGAGCAGATCTTCTCATTGCTGGACTAGGACACAGGGCGCAGTGGCTGCTCATTCTCCGCAAAGAAAGAGGAGAAAAGGTAAGAAGGAGAAAGTCACAAAGGGAAAACTTGTGCTGCCAAAATGTCAAGTTTAGGGTATTCCAGGACAGAAAAAGGCATGTCCCAGCAAAGGAGGACCTGCCTAGACCTGCCCAGCTAAAGTGTCACAGATTTTTAAAAAATGATTAAATGATTTTGTGTGTGTGTATGTATTGTGTGTGTGTGTGAATGTTTATAACAGTGGTATGGCATTATCACTTGTTCCTTGTAGCTGAGACTGTCTGGGGATTGTGAGATGGTACAGATTTCTGAAAGGCAAAAGCTCCTGTTGTTTTCGTAACTAGGCCCTTTCAGGAATGAGGCCAGCGTGCTGACCACTCCCCTAGGAAACCCCAGAAGAGGGCTTCTTTCACTTACATCTGAGATATGGGTTGCCTCCTTGCTAAGGTGTGTCATGTACAAGCTACATGTCCAATTATATGTCAGAGCAACAACAACAAAATTACAGAGCAGAGCCATAAAGCATAAGAGGCAAGATCATATCAGAGTGTAAGAATATGTAAAATATCAGAGTGTAAGAATCAAAATTTAGCTATGCAGAGAAGGAGTGGATATGTGATGGAGAAAACTGGGCTGTTTGGAGGAATTCCTGTGTGAATAAATAAACCTGTTCAATTTAAGTGGAGTGTGTGTGTGTGTGTGTGTGTGTGTGTGTGTGTCTGTGTGTAATACACATTGAGGGAAGCAGTGATTGAAAAGTCTGGTCACTTAGAGATATGTTGGGAGAGTGGGAGAGTTTTATGAAAACTTAAGAGAAATTGAAAAATCCTAGGCAAAAGGCTTAAATAATTAAAGCAACATGTTAGAGAAAGGTGTTTAGTTTTGAATGTCAGAGCTTGAACTAAGAAAACAGGAATTGGATTTAAAGGGAAAGAAGTCATAAAGATATTAAAGGATTGA
>NW_022318336.1:0-4946 GCF_002776525.5 Piliocolobus tephrosceles
TCAATCCTTTAATATCTTTATGACTTCTTTCCCTTTAAATCCAATTCCTGTTTTCTTAGTTCAAGCTCTGACATTCAAAACTAAACACCTTTCTCTAACATGTTGCTTTAATTATTTAAGCCTTTTGCCTAGGATTTTTCAATTTCTCTTAAGTTTTCATAAAACTCTCCCACTCTCCCAACATATCTCTAAGTGACCAGACTTTTCAATCACTGCTTCCCTCAATGTGTATTACACACAGACACACACACACACACACACACACACACACACACTCCACTTAAATTGAACAGGTTTATTTATTCACACAGGAATTCCTCCAAACAGCCCAGTTTTCTCCATCACATATCCACTCCTTCTCTGCATAGCTAAATTTTGATTCTTACACTCTGATATTTTACATATTCTTACACTCTGATATGATCTTGCCTCTTATGCTTTATGGCTCTGCTCTGTAATTTTGTTGTTGTTGCTCTGACATATAATTGGACATGTAGCTTGTACATGACACACCTTAGCAAGGAGGCAACCCATATCTCAGATGTAAGTGAAAGAAGCCCTCTTCTGGGGTTTCCTAGGGGAGTGGTCAGCACGCTGGCCTCATTCCTGAAAGGGCCTAGTTACGAAAACAACAGGAGCTTTTGCCTTTCAGAAATCTGTACCATCTCACAATCCCCAGACAGTCTCAGCTACAAGGAACAAGTGATAATGCCATACCACTGTTATAAACATTCACACACACACACAATACATACACACACACAAAATCATTTAATCATTTTTTAAAAATCTGTGACACTTTAGCTGGGCAGGTCTAGGCAGGTCCTCCTTTGCTGGGACATGCCTTTTTCTGTCCTGGAATACCCTAAACTTGACATTTTGGCAGCACAAGTTTTCCCTTTGTGACTTTCTCCTTCTTACCTTTTCTCCTCTTTCTTTGCGGAGAATGAGCAGCCACTGCGCCCTGTGTCCTAGTCCAGCAATGAGAAGATCTGCTCTTAGTAGATCCCTGCTTTTGTACTGAAGTCCCTGAAATCACCTGTGTTCCAGACCACCCACTAAGGATAAATTAAGCTCCCCTGATGTGGGGAATTAGCTCAAGTGGTAGAGCGCTTGCTTAGCATGCAAGAGGTAGTGGGATCGATGCCCACATTCTCCAGGCTTTATTATTTAGACCTCGGGTCTCCAAACATTCAGGTCTCCAAACCCGAGTCAGTGTCTGAGGGCAGGATACTGCTTTGGTTCAAGATATAGGAGCAGCAACAATACAGGGCTGGTGATGGCTCCCTCCTGGCAGTCAGTGTAGCGTAGATCTACCGTGTAATTAATTTTCTGTTTCCTCGAGGAGCTGTGAAACCAAGGGACATATACAATTGCTCTTTTCTCCTTGTTTCTGCCTGCAACTTGAATGTGAGACAATTGTGAAAAGTGCAGGGCAGAGCCACCTGGGTAAATACAGCTCCGGCTTTCTGGTCAGGGTACTGAAACCAGGATGTGCGAGGTAACTAGAATGTGCCTGGACTGATACTGTAGAAAGCAAGCCCATAAAGTTGTTCATGAGCTTGTGGACACACCTGCCAGCTGTGAATAAGTGGCTCTAATCCCAAACAACTCACGTAAAAAGAGCCTGAGAGCTTAACTGAGCAATGGCCCACTTTCCAGTCCTCACTGACCACTAGGTTGCACACACTCCAGAGATCTCTGAACAGTAGTGTCAAGGCTTTCAAGTAGAGTTATCTTTGAAAGAACAACACATGGAAGGCTGGTTGGTACTTGGAACTTGAACACAAGGCTATTGTGTGCCTGCAAAAACAAAAATAGCAATATTATCCTTAAGATTTCAAGAAGACACAGTGTCTCATCACGTAATCCAAACAAGTCCAGGTTACAACCCCAAAATATTCAGCATATGAAAAAACAGGGAGATCTTAATTCACATGGCACAGAGAATCTTTGAGTAATAATACTGAGGACACAGGTGTCAAAATCATCTGACACATACATTAAAGCAGTTACTATAACAATGCTCCTAGAATTATGGGATAACATTCATGAAGTGAATGGAAAGTCTCACCAAATATTTGGAATATATAAACACCAATTTTAACTGAAGAATTAAAAAATGTATTAACCAAAACTCTTAGGGGAAATAAAAAGCTTAATTGGATGATCACAATAACAGAACGCAGAAGACTAAGGAAAAAGTCAGTGAACTTGAAAACAGAACAAGAATACCTACATAAGCTGAACTATAGAGAGAAAGGAGGATTTTATTTGTCCCTGAACAGAGGCTCAGGGAAAAATAAAAAATAACACATCTAACATTCACATTATTGTAATCTGGAAAGAAGAGGACAAAGAGGTCTTTGTGGGATAAAACTTTGAAAAACTAATGGCTGAAAATGTATCAAATTTGTCAAAAGATATAAACCAGATTTTTAAAGCTCAGTAAATGTCAAGCACGATAAACCCAAAGAAACCCATAGCAAGACTTTTCATAATCAAACTGCTGAAAACTAAGAAAATACAAAACAATTTTGAAAGCAGCCAAAGGGAAATGAAAGAGAAAACACCATATGAATGAGTGCAGATTTCTCATCAGGAACCCAGGAGCCAGAAAAAAAATGTCATAACATTCAGTAAGCACCAAAAGAAAAAGACATGCTATGTGAAGCAAAAGTGTCTTCCAGGCATAAAGGCAAATAAATGCATTCTCATTGGAAGGCACATAAATACATTCTCAATCCTCGCAAGACTGCTGGAAAAGAATTAGCAAAGATTTGAGATAAGAAAAGTGATACCACAAGGAAACTTAGAACATCATCAATGAAGGAACAAAAGCAGAAATAGAAAATGTCTGGGTAGACCCTAACAGACTGTTATTCTTCCCTTGAGATCCTTAAGGTATGCTTGATGATTGAAAGCAAAAATTGTAACTTTATCTGATGCAGTTGTCATTGTATCTAGATGTACTACATACATAAGATAAAAAGGTAAATTTAATGGGCCTAACTCTTCATGAAGTTTCTATATTCAATTTGAATGGTAAAATACTGATTCTACATATACTGGAAAAGGTTATATATGTATATGGTAATCCCTAGACCCGTTACTAACCAGATTTAAATAAACCAAAACAAGATAGAAAGAGGAACATGGAAGAATTAAAACAAAGGGAACAAAGGTTAACAAATTATTAAATAGTAGATCTATCTAAAAACTTATCTATAATAACATTACATGTAAATGGTCTAACTGCATTAAGTAAAAACTAGAGATCATCAGAATGTGTTAAAAATAAATGTGCTGACTAAAGAAAGCCACCCGCAATACACTTATATATAAGAATAAAAGTTATATAACAGATTGAAAGAAAAGAGTGGGAAAAGATACCTCATGCAACCATTAATCAAAGACTGCTGTGGTGTATATATACATAAAATCAGACAAAGTAGATTTGAAAGCAGAGAAACGTTTCAGGAATAATGAGGGCTGCTAAATAATTATGATTGTCAATCTTCCAGAGGAATACTGTCCCAAATGTATATGAGGACACAGATCTTCAAAAGTCATAAACAAAATCCAACCGTAGTTGCAGTCATTAACACTCCTCTGGTGTGTTAGTAGTCCACTCCTGGTGGACTTAGTAGAAAACAAATCAGCAGAGATATTGGAGAATTGAACCACACCATCCAGTAATGGACCTATCAACTTCATAATGCAAAATAAAAATTTAAGCAGAAAGCAAAGACAAAAATTAAAAGAAAAGTAAGATCATGCTATAAGCAGAAAATTAAGGGTAATCCAGCATATAGAAGAGTGCTATTATTGAAAGAGTTTGAAAGAGTTATTCAGTTATTTTGAGACATTTTTGAAGCAGTTATTTAGCTGGAAATGACAGCAAGACTGAAAATGGTGAATCTGGAGGTGGATCTTCCCTCGTGCATATTTACCTTGTCTTCTTTGGAGGTCTAGGGTGTCTATACTTCCTCTGAATTACCTGATCCTACTATAGTGTCTGGCACAGAGCATCTCCCCAGTGAATATGTACTAAATGAGTAGAAAGTAATTGATAGATTCAAAAGAGTTGTGCAAGAATAAGTTAGTTATTTGACAAATCATTGAATGTGGTGTTTGAAGGAAGATAGTTAATGAAAGTTGACTTGAAAGGCAAGCCCAAGGCCAGATGTGGTGGGTCATTTCTATAATCCCAGCACTTTGGGAGTCCAAGATGGGCGGATCCCTTGACACCAGGAGTTTGAGACCAGCCTGGACAACACAGCGAAAACCTGTCTTTACAAAAAATACAAAAATTAGCCAGATGTGGTGGTATACATCTGTATTCCCAGCTACTCAGGAGGCTGAGATGGGAGGATCACTTGAACAGGGGAGGCAGAGGTTGCCGTGAACAGAGATCCTGCCAGTGCCTGCACAACAAAGTGAGACCCTGTCATAAAATAAAATAAAATAAAATAAAATAAAATAAAATAAAATAAAATAAAACAAAACAAAAAAGTTAAACTCAGGCCGGGAGGGGTGGCTCACGCCTATAATCCTATCACTTTGGGAGGTCAACGTGGGCGGGTGGATCACCTGAGGTCAGGAGTTTGAGACCAGCCTGGCCAGCATGGTGAAAACCCGTCTCTACTAAAAATACAAAAATTGGCCGGGCGTCGTGGCAGGAACCTGTAGTCCCAGCTACTCAGGAGGCTGAGACAGGAGAATTACTAGAACCCGGGAGGCAGAGGTTGCAGTGAGCCAAGATCTTACCATTGCACTGCAGCCTGGGCGACAGAGTGACACTCTGGGGGGGAAAAAAAAAGTTAAGCCCAAAAAGTAAGTAAAGAAGAGGTCTGGAATTAGATATTTGGTGTATGAATGAATGAGCTAAAGTGCAAAAGAACGGGCAGAATAACTGAGCTGGTACAGAGGAGAAAAAAAAAAAA
>NW_022318337.1:0-5318 GCF_002776525.5 Piliocolobus tephrosceles
TCAATCCTTTAATATCTTTATGACTTCTTTCCCTTTAAATCCAATTCTTGTTTTCTTTGTTTAAGCTCTGACATTCAAAACTAAACACTTTTTATAACATGTTGCTTTAATTATTTAAGCATTTTGCCTGGGATTTTCTCAATTTATCTTAAGTTTTCATAATACTCTCCCAACATATCTCTAAGAGACCAAGCTTTTCAATCACTGCTTCCCTCAATGTGTATTACACACACACACACACACACACACCTCCACTTTAATTGAACAGGTTTGTTTCTTCACACAGGAATTTCTACAAACAGCCCGGTTTTCTCCAACATATGTCCACTCCTTCTCTGCATAGCTAAATTTTGATTCTTACACTCTGACATTTTACATATTCTTACACTCTGATATGATCTTGTCTCTTATTCTTTATGGCTCTGCTCTGTAATTTTGTTGTTGTTGTTCTGATATATAGTTGGACATGTAACTAGTATGTGACACACCTTAGCAAGGAGGCAACCCATTTCTCAGATGTAAGTGAAAGAAGCACTCTCCAGGAATTTCCTAGGGGAGTGGTCAGCACGCTGGCCTCATTCCTGAAAGGGCCTAGTTATGAAAACATTCTTTTTTGCCTTCCAGAAATGTGTACCATCTCACAACTTTCAGCTACAAGGAAGAAGTGATAATGCCATCCCACTTTTATAAACACACACACACAACACACACACACAAAATCATTTAATCATTTTTAATTATTTAATCATTTTTTAAAAATCTGTGACACTTTAGCTGGGCAGGTCTAGGCACCTCCTCCTTTGCCAGGACATGCTTTTTTCTGTCCTGAAATACCCTAAATTTGACATTTTGGCAGCACAAGTTTTCCCTTTGTGACTTTCTCCTTGTTCCATTTTCTCCTCCTTCTTTGCAGAGAATGAGTAGCCACTGCGCTCTTGCCCTGGACCATCAATGAGAAGATCTGCTCTTAGTAAAGCTCTGGTCTTGCAGTGAAGGCCCTGAAATCACCTGTGTTCCATGCCACCCACTAAGGATAAACAACTCTGCCCTGATATGGGGAGTTAGCTCAAGTGGTAGAGCGCTTGCTTAGCATGCAAGAGGTAGTGGGATCGATGCCCACATTCTCCAAGCTTTATTATTTAGGTCTCCAAACCCAAGTTAGTGTCTGAGAGCAGGATGCTGCTTTAGTTCAAGTTGTAGGAGCAGCAACAATACAGTGCTGGTGACAGCTCACTCCTGGTATTCAATATAGCGTGTATCTACTGTGTAATTAATTTTCTGTTTCTTTGAGGAGCTGTGAAACCAAGGGACGTATGCAATTGCTCTTTTCTCCCTGTTTCTGCCTGCAGCTTGAATGTGAGACAATTGTGAAAAGGGCAGGGCAAAGCCACTTGGGTAAGTACAGCCCCAGCTTTCTGGTGAGAGGACTGAAACCAGGATGTTTCAAGTCACTAGAATGTGCCTGGACAGATACTGTAGAAAGCAAACCCATAAAGTTATTTGTGAACTTGTAGATGCACCTGGTCAGCTATGAATAAGTGGCTCTAATCCCAAACATCTTACCAAAAAAGAGCCTGAGAGCTGAACTGAGCAACGGCCCACTTTCCAGTCCTCACTGACCACTGGGTGGCACACACTCCAGAGATCTCTGAACAGTAGTGTTAAGGCTTTCAAATAAAGTTATCTTTGAAAGAACAACACATAGAAGGCTAGTTGGTACTTGGAACTTAAATACAAGGCCATTGTGTGCCTGCAAAAACAAAAACAGCAATATTATCCTTAAGATTTCAACAAGACACAGTGTCTCATCACATAAACCAAAGAAGTCCAGGAGGTTACAATCCCAAAATATTCAGCATTTGAAAAAACAGGGAGATCTTAATTCACAAGGCAAAGAGAACCCTCAAATGACAATACTGAGAGGACACAGATGTCAAAATCATCTGACACATACATTAAAGCAGTTATTATACCAATGCTCCTAGAATTACGGGATAGCATTCGTGAAGTGAATCGAAAGTTGGAAAGTCTCACCAAATATTTGGAATATATAAACACCAACTTTAACTTAAGAATTAAAAAATGTATTAACCAAAACTATTAGGGGAAATAAAAAGCTTAATTGGATGATCACAATAACAGAATGCAGAAGACTAAGGAAAAAGTCAATGAACTTGAAAACAGAACAAGGATACGTACATAATCTGAACTACAGAGAGAAAGGAGGATTTTATTTTTCTCTGAACAGAGGCTCAGGGACAAATAAAAAATAACATATCTAACATTCACATTATTGTAATCTGGAAAGAAGAGAACAAAGAGGTCTTTGTGGGATAAAACTTTGAAGAATTAATAGCTGAAAATGTATCAAATTTATCAAAAGATATAAACCGGATTTTTAAAGTTCAGTAAATGTCAAGCACGATGAACCCAAAGAAACCCAGAGCAAGACATTTCATAATCAAACTGCTGAAAACTAAGAAAATACAAAACAATTTTGAAAGCAGCCAAAGGGAAATGAAAGAGAAACTACTATATGAATGATTATAGGTTTCTCATCAGGAACCCCAGGAGCCAGAAAAAATGTCATAACATTCAGTAAGTACCAAAAGAAAAAGACATGTCAAACCAGAACGCTATGTGGATCAAAAGTATCTTCCAGACATAAAGGCAAATAAATGCATTCTCATTGGAAGGCACATAAATACATTCTCAATCCTAGCAAGACTGCTGGAAAAGAATTAGCAAAGATTTGAGATAAGAAAAGTGATACCACAAGGAAACTTAGAACATCATCAATGAAGAAACAAAAGCAGAAATAGAAAATGTCTGGGTAGACCTAACAGACTGTTATTCTTCCATTGAGATCCTTAAGGTATGCTTGATGATTGAAAACAAAAATTGTAACTTTATCTGATGCAGTTATCATTGTATCTAGATGTACTACATACATAAGATAAAAGGGTAAGTGTAATGGGCCTAAATCTTCATGAAGTTTCTATAATCAATCTGAATGGCAAAATATTGATTCTAACTATACTGTGAAAGGTTATATATGTATATGGTAGATCCTAGGCCACTTACTAACAAGATTTGAATAAACCAAAACAAGATAGAAAGAGGAACATAGATGAGTTAAAACAAAGGGAAAAAAGGTTAATAAATTATTAAATAATAGACCTATCTAAAAACTTATCTGTAGCATTGCATGTAAATTATCTAAATGCATTAATTAAAAACTAGAGATAATCAGAATGTGTTAAAAATAAATATGCTCACTAAAGAAAGCCACCTGCAATACACATATATAAGAATAGAAGTTATATAGCAGATTGAAAGACAAGAGTGGGAAAAGATACCTCATGCAAGCAGTAATCAAAGACAGCTGTAAGGTACATATAAAAAATCAGACAAAGAAGATTTGAAAGTAGAGAAACTTTTCAGGAATAATGAGGGCTGCCAAATGACTGTCAATTTTCCAGGGGATTACTGTCCCAAATGTATGTGAGAACACAGAGTTTCAAAACTCATAAACAAAATTGGATATGACAAGTAAAAACAGAAAAATCCAATAATAGTTGCTGTCATTAACACTTCTCTCTCAGTAATTGGTAGACTTAGTAGAAAACAAATCAGCAAGCATGTTGGAGAATTGAACCACACCATCCAGTAATGGACCTATCAACTTCATAACGCAAAATAAAAGTTTAGGTAGAAAGCAAAGACAAAAATTAAAAGAAAAGTAAGATCATGTTATAACCAGAAAATTAAGAGTAGTCCAGCATATAGAAGAGTGCTATTATTGAAAGAGTTATTTAGTTATTTTAAGATATTTTTGAAGGAGTTATTTAGCTGAAAATGACAGAAAGACGGAAAACGGTGAATCTCGAGGTGGATCTTCCATTGTCCATATTTATATTGTCTTGAGGTGTGGGGTGTCTATTCTTCCTCCAAATTACCTGATCCTACTACAGTGTCTGGCACAGAGCATCTCCCCAGTGAATATGTAGTAAATGAGTGGAAAGTAATTGATAGATTCAAAACAGTTGTGGAAGAATAGTGTTCACTATTTGACAAATCCCTGAATGTGGTGTTTGAAGGAAGACAATGAGCCAAAGTTGACTTGAAAGGTAAGCCCAAGGTCAGATGTGGTGGCTCATTTCTGTAATCCCAGCACTCTGGGAGGCTGAGATGGGCGGATCCATTGATGTCAGGAGTTTGAGACCAGCCTGGACAACACAGTGATACCTTGTCTCTACAAAATATACAAAAATGAGTGTAGTGGTACACATCTGTATTCCCAGCTACTCAGGAGGCTGAGGTGGGAGGATCACTTGAACTCAGGAGGCGGAAGTTGCAGTGAATGGAGATTATGCCAGTAGTGCCTGGACAGCAAAGTGAGACCCTGTCACAAAATAAAAAAAAAAAAAAAGTAAAATAAAATGAAATGAAATTAAATTAAAATGAAATTAAAACCCAGGCCAGGAGGAGTGGCTCATGCCTATAATCCTATCACTTTGGGAGGCCAAGGGGGGCCAATCACCTGAGGTCAGGAGTTTGAGACTAGCCTGGCTAACATGGTGAAACTCTGTCTCTACTAAAAATACAAAAATTAGCCAGGCGTCGTAGCAGGGACCCGTAGTCCCAGCTACTCTGGACGCTGAAACAGGAGAATTACTAGAACCCGGGAGGCAGAGGTTGCAGTGAGCCAAGGTCTTACCATTGCACTGCAGCCTGGGTGACAGAGTGACACTCTGTCAAAAAACAAAAAGCAAAACAAAACAAAACAAAAAAACAAAAAAAGTTAAGCCCAAAAAGTAAGTAGAGGTCTGGAATTAGATATTTGGTGTATGAATGAATGGGCTAAAGTGCAAAAGAACGGGCAGAATAACTGAGCTGCTACAGCGGGAAAAAAAAAAAAATCACATTTAAAATGTAAAAATACCTGCTTCTCTATTCGGGCTTTCCCACTTAGCAGCTTTGGCACCTTAGAAACAACAGTTAACTTATCTCAACCTCCATTACTTCTAAAAAGTGCATGAAGTGCAGACTAAGACATAGCTGTTTTGGCAGAATTCAGTCAGACTACATCCAGTAAACTCCCTAAGTATCCTAGTATAATTCATGGCACAAAAAAAATTGAGGGAAAAAAAGGGAGGATATGATTATAATTTCAGCTTGTGTTTTTTGTTGAGTGAATGTCTCCAGTCATACAGATGCAAGTGGAGACACACAGTAAGAGTAGTATGAACGGGAGACACCTTGGAACGCTATTTCTTCCTTCATTCATTCAGTTGGTCACTCAATGAACTATCATG
>NW_022318338.1:0-2262 GCF_002776525.5 Piliocolobus tephrosceles
CTGGTTCTTTTGTGCCCACTCTGGTGGTCTTAGAAAAACAAATCAGTTGGTGCCGAAACCCGGGAGGAGACCCCTCCTCAGGGCCCCCAGGGTCCGGGGAGCCTCCTCCTCCTCGTTCCACCCCGCGGACAGACCAGGACCTGAGACCCGCTTCCCTCACTCTCACGGCCTCTCTGGGGTAAGTGCCCTTGTCTCCTCTTTACCTCCCTCGGCCAAAATCCTGTGCAGGTCCGAGGTCCATTTTGAGCCACCAAGTGGCTCGGGAGACCCGTTCAGGATGGAGACGTCCACCTGAAGGTAATCTCCACTTTGGCTCCATGAGCCTCCAGTCTGTCTCTGCTGGTTCCAAAGGACGCTTTGAAGCCAGGCAGAGATCCACTTCCATTTCCATTGTGTCCACTGTGTAAGTAAGGAGGAAACAAATAGGAAACCCCCAGTCCAAATTTCCAAAGAGCACCCCCTTAGGGTGCCTCCTAGCCAATTTAAAAACCTTACAGCTTGAACAAGACCTTAGGAGGAAGCGGTTAATTTTTCTTTCCACTGTGGCATGATCGACCTTAGCAATTTCTGCCAGCGGCTAGGCAAGTGGTCCGAAATTAATTATGTACAAGGCTTTTGGGCCTTAAGCTCTCGTCCCTATACTCCTCCTTCTCTCCACCCCCTCCCTTCCTGCCCAGACTCCTCCTCCTCCCCCCATCCAGACTCCTCCTTCCTCCTCCTTATCTACTAGTAATCCACTCGGTCCCGTGCCTCCTTTGGGGCCCCCAACTGGCTGTGTTGAGTCCCCATCTCTGCCCACACCCTCCTACAGTGTTAGCACCTTTGCGAGAGGTGGCTGGGGAGGAGGGGGTAGTCAGAGTACATGTCCCTTTTTCATTGGCCGATCTTTCCAAAATTGAGAAGCATTTAGGTGATTTCTCAGCTAATCCTACCATATACATAAAGGAATTTAGATACCTTTGTCAGGCCTATGACTTAACTTGGCATGACCTCCAGGTTATCCTAACCTCTACCCTAAACTGACTGAGGTTCTAACCCAATATACCCGGTTAGATCCGGCCTTCCCCACAGGGGCCACCATTTTGGCATCTTATTTCATTTCTCAATCAGCTCCTGACATTCGTAAAAAAAACTTCAAAAGGTAGAGGATGGTCCTCAGACACCAATACAAGACCTAGTTAAATTAGCTTTTAAGGTCTATAACTCCAGAGAGGAGACGGCAAGCTCGCCTTGAACAGAAGGTTCAGCTCCTAGCAGCGGCTTTACAGCCCAGTCGTAACCCCAGGCCAGAGAGCACACACCCCACAGACTCCAAGGCTGCAAAAAGAGCCTGCTATATAAGTGTGGCAAGGCAGGACACTATGCCAACAGGTGTCCGCAGGGTCCCCGAGCCCCAACGCAGCCTTGCTATAAGTGCAAGGCATCAGGACATTAGGCCAGTGAATGTCCTAACCTTCGTCCACCAGCAACCCCCTGCCCTGCTTGCCAGCAGGGAGGACACTGGAAGTCTGATTGCCCCACCCTGAGAACAGGTGCTGCGTCTACACGTGACCCCCTTTCCCAGGATCCTGGGAGCTCCTTCCAGCTCCTACATCTGGACGACGACAACTGAAGGTGCCGAGACTCGGGGACCCCCATCACCCTTGCCGAGCCACGGGTAACTCTCCTGGTAGCGGGTAAGACAATTAATTTTTTAATCGACAGCGAGGCTACCTATTCTGTTTTGCCGTCCTTCTCTGGACCTAGCCTTCCATCCAATATCTCTGTAGTAGGAGTAAGTGGAAAGCCATCCACTCCACGAAAAACTCCACTCCTTAATTGCTGCCTGGCCAACAACTACTTTGCGCACTCGTTCCTCATTCCCAGCTAAAAAGGGCCCCTACTGAAAGCAATCAGTGGAAATCAGTTTGGCTTTCCCCCACTTGCCTCAAACTTACTAAATTTTCTTAACTATCTCATACTCCCCAACCTTGCCAGGACCATCCTTCTGGTTTTTGCTCATATTTCAACAAATGCTTCCATTCCTCATTCCTATACTAATACTGTGCCTTATTTTATTCTTCATCCATACGTCCAAATACCAACCATGGGCCCCGACCTTAACAATGCCCCTTAACAGCAGGAAGTAGCCAGACAGACCACGGCACCCCTTTATCACTATTATCAATAAAAGGTTGGACTGTTAGGACGAACGGAGGCAGGATGGTGCACTTCCGGGTTCTTCTTCACCACCAACTCTTCCCATGTGTGCGAGAATGCAGC